>NW_027660921.1:0-201408 GCF_963280865.1 Gymnoscopelus braueri
GTGACATTTTCCTGTAACTTGTTCCCAGTACATTCTAAGTGGCTGCTGACTTTGTGAGGTCTCTAAAAGTGGGTTATAGGAGCCCAACACAAAATACATGAGCCCTAATGCCTTCTTTCAGACAAAACTGACTTCCACTTTCTTAAAAAAATCTTGGGTCAAAATAGCATTATTAGACTGAGATAAGCACTTTGGTGACATTTTCCTGTAACTTGTTCCCAGTACATTCTAAGTGGCTGCTGACTTTGTGAGGTCTCTAAAAGTGGGTTTTAGGAGCCCAACACAAAATACATGAGCCCCAATGCCTTCCTTCATACAAAACTGACACCCACTTTCCTTAAAAAATCGTGGCTCAAAATGGCATTTTTGGGCTGAGATAAGCACTTTGGTGACATTTTCCTGTAACTTGTTCCCAGTACATTCTAAGTGGCTGCTGACTTTGTGAGGTCTCTAAAAGTGGGTTTTAGGAGCCCAACACAAAATACATGAGCCCTAATGCCTTCTTTCAGACAAAACTGACTTCCACTTTCTTAAAAAAATCTTGGGTCAAAATAGCATTATTAGACTGAGATAAGCACTTTGGTGACATTTTCCTGTAACTTGTTCCCAGTACATTCTAAGTGGCTGCTGACTTTGTGAGGTCTCTAAAAGTGGGTTTTAGGAGCCCAACACAAAATACATGAGCCCCAATGCCTTCCTTCATACAAAACTGACACCCACTTTCCTTAAAAAATCGTGGCTCAAAATGGCATTTTTGGGCTGAGATAAGCACTTTGGTGACATTTTCCTGTAACTTGTTCCCAGTACATTCTAAGTGGCTGCTGACTTTGTGAGGTCTCTAAAAGTGGGTTTTAGGAGCCCAACACAAAATACATGAGCCCTAATGCCTTCTTTCAGACAAAACTGACTTCCACTTTCTTAAAAAAATCTTGGGTCAAAATAGCATTATTAGACTGAGATAAGCACTTTGGTGACATTTTCCTGTAACTTGTTCCCAGTACATTCTAAGTGGCTGCTGACTTTGTGAGGTCTCTAAAAGTGGGTTTTAGGAGCCCAACACAAAATACATGAGCCCCAATGCCTTCCTTCATACAAAACTGACACCCACTTTCCTTAAAAAATCGTGGCTCAAAATGGCATTTTTTGGCTGAGATAAGCACTTTGGTGACATTTTCCTGTAACTTGTTCCAGTACATTCTAAGTGGCTGCTGACTTTGTGAGGTCTCTAAAAGTGGGTTTTAGGAGCCCAACACAAAATACATGAGCCCTAATGCCTTCTTTCAGACAAAACTGACTTCCACTTTCTTAAAAAAATCTTGGGTCAAAATAGCATTATTAGACTGAGATAAGCACTTTGGTGACATTTTCCTGTAACTTGTTCCCAGTACATTCTAAGTGGCTGCTGACTTTGTGAGGTCTCTAAAAGTGGGTTTTAGGAGCCCAACACAAAATACATGAGCCCCAATGCCTTCCTTCATACAAAACTGACACCCACTTTCCTTAAAAAATCGTGGCTCAAAATGGCATTTTTGGGCTGAGATAAGCACTTTGGTGACATTTTCCTGTAACTTGTTCCCAGTACATTCTAAGTGGCTGCTGACTTTGTGAGGTCTCTAAAAGTGGGTTTTAGGAGCCCAACACAAAATACATGAGCCCTAATGCCTTCTTTCAGACAAAACTGACTTCCACTTTCTTAAAAAAATCTTGGGTCAAAATAGCATTATTAGACTGAGATAAGCACTTTGGTGACATTTTCCTGTAACTTGTTCCCAGTACATTCTAAGTGGCTGCTGACTTTGTGAGGTCTCTAAAAGTGGGTTTTAGGAGCCCAACACAAAATACATGAGCCCCAATGCCTTCCTTCATACAAAACTGACACCCACTTTCCTTAAAAAATCGTGGCTCAAAATGGCATTTTTGGGCTGAGATAAGCACTTTGGTGACATTTTCCTGTAACTTGTTCCCAGTACATTCTAAGTGGCTGCTGACTTTGTGAGGTCTCTAAAAGTGGGTTTTAGGAGCCCAACACAAAATACATGAGCCCCAATGCCTTCCTTCATACAAAACTGACACCCACTTTCCTTAAAAAATCGTGGCTCAAAATGGCATTTTTGGGCTGAGATAAGCACTTTGGTGACATTTTCCTGTAACTTGTTCCCAGTACATTCTAAGTGGCTGCTGACTTTGTGAGGTCTCTAAAAGTGGGTTTTAGGAGCCCAACACAAAATACATGAGCCCTAATGCCTTCTTTCAGACAAAACTGACTTCCACTTTCTTAAAAAAATCTTGGGTCAAAATAGCATTATTAGACTGAGATAAGCACTTTGGTGACATTTTCCTGTAACTTGTTCCCAGTACATTCTAAGTGGCTGCTGACTTTGTGAGGTCTCTAAAAGTGGGTTTTAGGAGCCCAACACAAAATACATGAGCCCCTAATGCCTTCCTTCATACAAAACGGACACCCACTTTCCTTAAAAAATCGTGGCTCAAAATGGCATTTTTGGGCTGAGATAAGCACTTTGGTGACATTTTCCTGTAACTTGTTCCCAGTACATTCTAAGTGGCTGCTGACTTTGTGAGGTCTCTAAAAGTGGGTTTTAGGAGCCCAACACAAAATACATGAGCCCCTAATGCCTTCTTTCAGACAAAACTGACTTCCACTTTCTTAAAAAAATCTTGGGTCAAAATAGCATTATTAGACTGAGATAAGCACTTTGGTGACATTTTCCTGTAACTTGTTCCCAGTACATTCTAAGTGGCTGCTGACTTTGTGAGGTCTCTAAAAGTGGGTTTTAGGAGCCCAACACAAAATACATGAGCCCCAATGCCTTCCTTCATACAAAACTGACACCCACTTTCCTTAAAAAATCGTGGCTCAAAATGGCATTTTTGGGCTGAGATAAGCACTTTGGTGACATTTTCCTGTAACTTGTTCCCAGTACATTCTAAGTGGCTGCTGACTTTGTGAGGTCTCTAAAAGTGGGTTTTAGGAGCCCAACACAAAATACATGAGCCCTAATGCCTTCTTTCAGACAAAACTGACTTCCACTTTCTTAAAAAAATCTTGGGTCAAAATAGCATTATTAGACTGAGATAAGCACTTTGGTGACATTTTCCTGTAACTTGTTCCCAGTACATTCTAAGTGGCTGCTGACTTTGTGAGGTCTCTAAAAGTGGGTTTTAGGAGCCCAACACAAAATACATGAGCCCCAATGCCTTCCTTCATACAAAACTGACACCCACTTTCCTTAAAAAATCGTGGCTCAAAATGGCATTTTTGGGCTGAGATAAGCACTTTGGTGACATTTTCCTGTAACTTGTTCCCAGTACATTCTAAGTGGCTGCTGACTTTGTGAGGTCTCTAAAAGTGGGTTTTAGGAGCCCAACACAAAATACATGAGCCCTAATGCCTTCTTTCAGACAAAACTGACTTCCACTTTCTTAAAAAAATCTTGGGTCAAAATAGCATTATTAGACTGAGATAAGCACTTTGGTGACATTTTCCTGTAACTTGTTCCCAGTACATTCTAAGTGGCTGCTGACTTTGTGAGGTCTCTAAAAGTGGGTTTTAGGAGCCCAACACAAAATACATGAGCCCCAATGCCTTCCTTCATACAAAACTGACACCCACTTTCCTTAAAAAATCGTGGCTCAAAATGGCATTTTTTGGGCTGAGATAAGCACTTTGGTGACATTTTCCTGTAACTTGTTCCCAGTACATTCTAAGTGGCTGCTGACTTTGTGAGGTCTCTAAAAGTGGGTTTTAGGAGCCCAACACAAAATACATGAGCCCTAATGCCTTCTTTCAGACAAAACTGACTTCCACTTTCTTAAAAAAATCTTGGGTCAAAATAGCATTATTAGACTGAGATAAGCACTTTGGTGACATTTTCCTGTAACTTGTTCCCAGTACATTCTAAGTGGCTGCTGACTTTGTGAGGTCTCTAAAAGTGGGTTTTAGGAGCCCAACACAAAATACATGAGCCCCAATGCCTTCCTTCATACAAAACTGACACCCACTTTCCTTAAAAAATCGTGGCTCAAAATGGCATTTTTTGGGCTGAGATAAGCACTTTGGTGACATTTTCCTGTAACTTGTTCCCAGTACATTCTAAGTGGCTGCTGACTTTGTGAGGTCTCTAAAAGTGGGTTTTAGGAGCCCAACACAAAATACATGAGCCCTAATGCCTTCTTTCAGACAAAACTGACTTCCACTTTCTTAAAAAAATCTTGGGTCAAAATAGCATTATTAGACTGAGATAAGCACTTTGGTGACATTTTCCTGTAACTTGTTCCCAGTACATTCTAAGTGGCTGCTGACTTTGTGAGGTCTCTAAAAGTGGGTTTTAGGAGCCCAACACAAAATACATGAGCCCCAATGCCTTCCTTCATACAAAACTGACACCCACTTTCCTTAAAAAATCGTGGCTCAAAATGGCATTTTTGGGCTGAGATAAGCACTTTGGTGACATTTTCCTGTAACTTGTTCCCAGTACATTCTAAGTGGCTGCTGACTTTGTGAGGTCTCTAAAAGTGGGTTTTAGGAGCCCAACACAAAATACATGAGCCCTAATGCCTTCTTTCAGACAAAACTGACTTCCACTTTCTTAAAAAAATCTTGGGTCAAAATAGCATTATTAGACTGAGATAAGCACTTTGGTGACATTTTCCTGTAACTTGTTCCCAGTACATTCTAAGTGGCTGCTGACTTTGTGAGGTCTCTAAAAGTGGGTTTTAGGAGCCCAACACAAAATACATGAGCCCCAATGCCTTCCTTCATACAAAACTGACACCCACTTTCCTTAAAAAATCGTGGCTCAAAATGGCATTTTTGGGCTGAGATAAGCACTTTGGTGACATTTTCCTGTAACTTGTTCCCAGTACATTCTAAGTGGCTGCTGACTTTGTGAGGTCTCTAAAAGTGGGTTTTAGGAGCCCAACACAAAATACATGAGCCCCAATGCCTTCTTTCATACAAAACTGACACCCACTTTCCTTAAAAAAATCGTGGCTCAAAATGGCATTTTTGGGCTGAGATAAGCACTTTGGTGACATTTTCCTGTAACTTGTTCCCAGTACATTCTAAGTGGCTGCTGACTTTGTGAGGTCTCTAAAAGTGGGTTTTAGGAGCCCAACACAAAATACATGAGCCCTAATGCCTTCTTTCAGACAAAACTGACTTCCCACTTTCTTAAAAAAATCTTGGGCTCAAAATAGCATTATTAGACTGAGATAAGCACTTTGGTGACATTTTCCTGTAACTTGTTCCCAGTACATTCTAAGTGGCTGCTGACTTTGTGAGGTCTCTAAAAGTGGGTTTTAGGAGCCCAACACAAAATACATGAGCCCCAATGCCTTCCTTCATACAAAACTGACACCCACTTTCCTTAAAAAATCGTGGCTCAAAATGGCATTTTTGGGCTGAGATAAGCACTTTGGTGACATTTTCCTGTAACTTGTTCCCAGTACATTCTAAGTGGCTGCTGACTTTGTGAGGTCTCTAAAAGTGGGTTTTAGGAGCCCAACACAAAATACATGAGCCCCAATGCCTTCCTTCATACAAAACTGACACCCACTTTCCTTAAAAAATCGTGGCTCAAAATGGCATTTTTTGGGCTGAGATAAGCACTTTGGTGACATTTTCCTGTAACTTGTTCCCAGTACATTCTAAGTGGCTGCTGACTTTGTGAGGTCTCTAAAAGTGGGTTTTAGGAGCCCAACACAAAATACATGAGCCCCAATGCCTTCCTTCATACAAAACTGACACCCACTTTCCTTAAAAAATCGTGGCTCAAAATGGCATTTTTGGGCTGAGATAAGCACTTTGGTGACATTTTCCTGTAACTTGTTCCCAGTACATTCTAAGTGGCTGCTGACTTTGTGAGGTCTCTAAAAGTGGGTTTTAGGAGCCCAACACAAAATACATGAGCCCTAATGCCTTCTTTCAGACAAAACTGACTTCCACTTTCTTAAAAAAATCTTGGGTCAAAATAGCATTATTAGACTGAGATAAGCACTTTGGTGACATTTTCCTGTAACTTGTTCCCAGTACATTCTAAGTGGCTGCTGACTTTGTGAGGTCTCTAAAAGTGGGTTTTAGGAGCCCAACACAAAATACATGAGCCCCAATGCCTTCCTTCATACAAAACTGACACCCACTTTCCTTAAAAAATCGTGGCTCAAAATGGCATTTTTGGGCTGAGATAAGCACTTTGGTGACATTTTCCTGTAACTTGTTCCCAGTACATTCTAAGTGGCTGCTGACTTTGTGAGGTCTCTAAAAGTGGGTTTTAGGAGCCCAACACAAAATACATGAGCCCTAATGCCTTCTTTCAGACAAAACTGACTTCCACTTTCTTAAAAAAATCTTGGGTCAAAATAGCATTATTAGACTGAGATAAGCACTTTGGTGACATTTTCCTGTAACTTGTTCCCAGTACATTCTAAGTGGCTGCTGACTTTGTGAGGTCTCTAAAAGTGGGTTTTAGGAGCCCAACACAAAATACATGAGCCCCAATGCCTTCCTTCATACAAAACTGACACCCACTTTCCTTAAAAAATCGTGGCTCAAAATGGCATTTTTGGGCTGAGATAAGCACTTTGGTGACATTTTCCTGTAACTTGTTCCTAGTACATTCTAAGTGGCTGCTGACTTTGTGAGGTCTCTAAAAGTGGGTTTTAGGAGCCCAACACAAAATACATGAGCCCTAATGCCTTCTTTCAGACAAAACTGACTTCCACTTTCTTAAAAAAATCTTGGGTCAAAATAGCATTATTAGACTGAGATAAGCACTTTGGTGACATTTTCCTGTAACTTGTTCCCAGTACATTCTAAGTGGCTGCTGACTTTGTGAGGTCTCTAAAAGTGGGTTTTAGGAGCCCAACACAAAATACATGAGCCCCAATGCCTTCCTTCATACAAAACTGACACCCACTTTCCTTAAAAAATCGTGGCTCAAAATGGCATTTTTGGGCTGAGATAAGCACTTTGGTGACATTTTCCTGTAACTTGTTCCCAGTACATTCTAAGTGGCTGCTGACTTTGTGAGGTCTCTAAAAGTGGGTTTTAGGAGCCCAACACAAAATACATGAGCCCCAATGCCTTCCTTCATACAAAACTGACACCCACTTTCCTTAAAAAATCGTGGCTCAAAATGGCATTTTTGGGCTGAGATAAGCACTTTGGTGACATTTTCCTGTAACTTGTTCCCAGTACATTCTAAGTGGCTGCTGACTTTGTGAGGTCTCTAAAAGTGGGTTTTAGGAGCCCAACACAAAATACATGAGCCCTAATGCCTTCTTTCAGACAAAACTGACTTCCACTTTCTTAAAAAATCTTGGGTCAAAATAGCATTATTAGACTGAGATAAGCACTTTGGTGACATTTTCCTGTAACTTGTTCCCAGTACATTCTAAGTGGCTGCTGACTTTGTGAGGTCTCTAAAAGTGGGTTTTAGGAGCCCAACACAAAATACATGAGCCCCAATGCCTTCCTTCATACAAAACTGACACCCACTTTCCTTAAAAAATCGTGGCTCAAAATGGCATTTTTGGGCTGAGATAAGCACTTTGGTGACATTTTCCTGTAACTTGTTCCCAGTACATTCTAAGTGGCTGCTGACTTTGTGAGGTCTCTAAAAGTGGGTTTTAGGAGCCCAACACAAAATACATGAGCCCTAATGCCTTCTTTCAGACAAAACTGACTTCCACTTTCTTAAAAAAATCTTGGGTCAAAATAGCATTATTAGACTGAGATAAGCACTTTGGTGACATTTTCCTGTAACTTGTTCCCAGTACATTCTAAGTGGCTGCTGACTTTGTGAGGTCTCTAAAAGTGGGTTTTAGGAGCCCAACACAAAATACATGAGCCCCAATGCCTTCCTTCATACAAAACTGACACCCACTTTCCTTAAAAAATCGTGGCTCAAAATGGCATTTTTGGGCTGAGATAAGCACTTTGGTGACATTTTCCTGTAACTTGTTCCCAGTACATTCTAAGTGGCTGCTGACTTTGTGAGGTCTCTAAAAGTGGGTTTTAGGAGCCCAACACAAAATACATGAGCCCCAATGCCTTCCTTCATACAAAACTGACACCCACTTTCCTTAAAAAATCGTGGCTCAAAATGGCATTTTTGGGCTGAGATAAGCACTTTGGTGACATTTTCCTGTAACTTGTTCCCAGTACATTCTAAGTGGCTGCTGACTTTGTGAGGTCTCTAAAAGTGGGTTTTAGGAGCCCAACACAAAATACATGAGCCCTAATGCCTTCTTTCAGACAAAACTGACTTCCACTTTCTTAAAAAAATCTTGGGTCAAAATAGCATTATTAGACTGAGATAAGCACTTTGGTGACATTTTCCTGTAACTTGTTCCCAGTACATTCTAAGTGGCTGCTGACTTTGTGAGGTCTCTAAAAGTGGGTTTTAGGAGCCCAACACAAAATACATGAGCCCCAATGCCTTCCTTCATACAAAACTGACACCCACTTTCCTTAAAAAATCGTGGCTCAAAATGGCATTTTTGGGCTGAGATAAGCACTTTGGTGACATTTTCCTGTAACTTGTTCCCAGTACATTCTAAGTGGCTGCTGACTTTGTGAGGTCTCTAAAAGTGGGTTTTAGGAGCCCAACACAAAATACATGAGCCCCAATGCCTTCCTTCATACAAAACTGACACCCACTTTCCTTAAAAAATCGTGGCTCAAAATGGCATTTTTGGGCTGAGATAAGCACTTTGGTGACATTTTCCTGTAACTTGTTCCCAGTACATTCTAAGTGGCTGCTGACTTTGTGAGGTCTCTAAAAGTGGGTTTTAGGAGCCCAACACAAAATACATGAGCCCTAATGCCTTCTTTCAGACAAAACTGACTTCCACTTTCTTAAAAAAATCTTGGGTCAAAATAGCATTATTAGACTGAGATAAGCACTTTGGTGACATTTTCCTGTAACTTGTTCCCAGTACATTCTAAGTGGCTGCTGACTTTGTGAGGTCTCTAAAAGTGGGTTTTAGGAGCCCAACACAAAATACATGAGCCCCAATGCCTTCCTTCATACAAAACTGACACCCACTTTCCTTAAAAAATCGTGGCTCAAAATGGCATTTTTGGGCTGAGATAAGCACTTTGGTGACATTTTCCTGTAACTTGTTCCCAGTACATTCTAAGTGGCTGCTGACTTTGTGAGGTCTCTAAAAGTGGGTTTTAGGAGCCCAACACAAAATACATGAGCCCTAATGCCTTCTTTCAGACAAAACTGACTTCCACTTTCTTAAAAAAATCTTGGGTCAAAATAGCATTATTAGACTGAGATAAGCACTTTGGTGACATTTTCCTGTAACTTGTTCCCAGTACATTCTAAGTGGCTGCTGACTTTGTGAGGTCTCTAAAAGTGGGTTTTAGGAGCCCAACACAAAATACATGAGCCCCAATGCCTTCCTTCATACAAAACTGACACCCCACTTTCCTTAAAAAATCGTGGCTCAAAATGGCATTTTTGGGCTGAGATAAGCACTTTGGTGACATTTTCCTGTAACTTGTTCCCAGTACATTCTAAGTGGCTGCTGACTTTGTGAGGTCTCTAAAAGTGGGTTTTAGGAGCCCAACACAAAATACATGAGCCCTAATGCCTTCTTTCAGACAAAACTGACTTCCACTTTCTTAAAAAAATCTTGGGTCAAAATAGCATTATTAGACTGAGATAAGCACTTTGGTGACATTTTCCTGTAACTTGTTCCCAGTACATTCTAAGTGGCTGCTGACTTTGTGAGGTCTCTAAAAGTGGGTTTTAGGAGCCCAACACAAAATACATGAGCCCCAATGCCTTCCTTCATACAAAACTGACACCCACTTTCCTTAAAAAATCGTGGCTCAAAATGGCATTTTTTGGCTGAGATAAGCACTTTGGTGACATTTTCCTGTAACTTGTTCCCAGTACATTCTAAGTGGCTGCTGACTTTGTGAGGTCTCTAAAAGTGGGTTTTAGGAGCCCAACACAAAATACATGAGCCCTAATGCCTTCTTTCAGACAAAACTGACTTCCACTTTCTTAAAAAAATCTTGGGTCAAAATAGCATTATTAGACTGAGATAAGCACTTTGGTGACATTTTCCTGTAACTTGTTCCCAGTACATTCTAAGTGGCTGCTGACTTTGTGAGGTCTCTAAAAGTGGGTTTTAGGAGCCCAACACAAAATACATGAGCCCCAATGCCTTCCTTCATACAAAACTGACACCCACTTTCCTTAAAAAATCGTGGCTCAAAATGGCATTTTTGGGCTGAGATAAGCACTTTGGTGACATTTTCCTGTAACTTGTTCCCAGTACATTCTAAGTGGCTGCTGACTTTGTGAGGTCTCTAAAAGTGGGTTTTAGGAGCCCAACACAAAATACATGAGCCCTAATGCCTTCTTTCAGACAAAACTGACTTCCACTTTCTTAAAAAAATCTTGGGTCAAAATAGCATTATTAGACTGAGATAAGCACTTTGGTGACATTTTCCTGTAACTTGTTCCCAGTACATTCTAAGTGGCTGCTGACTTTGTGAGGTCTCTAAAAGTGGGTTTTAGGAGCCCAACACAAAATACATGAGCCCCAATGCCTTCCTTCATACAAAACTGACACCCACTTTCCTTAAAAAATCGTGGCTCAAAATGGCATTTTTGGGCTGAGATAAGCACTTTGGTGACATTTTTCCTGTAACTTGTTCCCAGTACATTCTAAGTGGCTGCTGACTTTGTGAGGTCTCTAAAAGTGGGTTTTAGGAGCCCAACACAAAATACATGAGCCCTAATGCCTTCTTTCAGACAAAACTGACTTCCACTTTCTTAAAAAAATCTTGGGTCAAAATAGCATTATTAGACTGAGATAAGCACTTTGGTGACATTTTCCTGTAACTTGTTCCCAGTACATTCTAAGTGGCTGCTGACTTTGTGAGGTCTCTAAAAGTGGGTTTTAGGAGCCCAACACAAAATACATGAGCCCCAATGCCTTCCTTCATACAAAACTGACACCCACTTTCCTTAAAAAATCGTGGCTCAAAATGGCATTTTTGGGCTGAGATAAGCACTTTGGTGACATTTTCCTGTAACTTGTTCCCAGTACATTCTAAGTGGCTGCTGACTTTGTGAGGTCTCTAAAAGTGGGTTTTAGGAGCCCAACACAAAATACATGAGCCCCAATGCCTTCCTTCATACAAAACTGACACCCACTTTCCTTAAAAAATCGTGGCTCAAAATGGCATTTTTGGGCTGAGATAAGCACTTTGGTGACATTTTCCTGTAACTTGTTCCCAGTACATTCTAAGTGGCTGCTGACTTTGTGAGGTCTCTAAAAGTGGGTTTTAGGAGCCCAACACAAAATACATGAGCCCTAATGCCTTCTTTCAGACAAAACTGACTTCCACTTTCTTAAAAAAATCTTGGGTCAAAATAGCATTATTAGGACTGAGATAAGCACTTTGGTGACATTTTCCTGTAACTTGTTCCCAGTACATTCTAAGTGGCTGCTGACTTTGTGAGGTCTCTAAAAGTGGGTTTTAGGAGCCCAACACAAAATACATGAGCCCCAATGCCTTCCTTCATACAAAACGGACACCCACTTTCCTTAAAAAATCGTGGCTCAAAATGGCATTTTTGGGCTGAGATAAGCACTTTGGTGACATTTTCCTGTAACTTGTTCCCAGTACATTCTAAGTGGCTGCTGACTTTGTGAGGGTCTCTAAAAGTGGGTTTTAGGAGCCCAACACAAAATACATGAGCCCCAATGCCTTCCTTCATACAAAACTGACACCCACTTTCCTTAAAAAAATCGTGGCTCAAAATGGCATTTTTGGGCTGAGATAAGCACTTTGGTGACATTTTCCTGTAACTTGTTCCCAGTACATTCTAAGTGGCTGCTGACTTTGTGAGGTCTCTAAAAGTGGGTTTTAGGAGCCCAACACAAAATACATGAGCCCCAATGCCTTCCTTCATACAAAACTGACACCCACTTTCCTTAAAAAATCGTGGCTCAAAATGGCATTTTTGGGCTGAGATAAGCACTTTGGTGACATTTTCCTGTAACTTGTTCCCAGTACATTCTAAGTGGCTGCTGACTTTGTGAGGTCTCTAAAAGTGGGTTTTAGGAGCCCAACACAAAATACATGAGCCCTAATGCCTTCTTTCAGACAAAACTGACTTCCACTTTCTTAAAAAAATCTTGGGTCAAAATAGCATTATTAGACTGAGATAAGCACTTTGGTGACATTTTCCTGTAACTTGTTCCCAGTACATTCTAAGTGGCTGCTGACTTTGTGAGGTCTCTAAAAGTGGGTTTTAGGAGCCCAACACAAAATACATGAGCCCCAATGCCTTCCTTCATACAAAACTGACACCCACTTTCCTTAAAAAATCGTGGCTCAAAATGGCATTTTTGGGCTGAGATAAGCACTTTGGTGACATTTTCCTGTAACTTGTTCCCAGTACATTCTAAGTGGCTGCTGACTTTGTGAGGTCTCTAAAAGTGGGTTTTAGGAGCCCAACACAAAATACATGAGCCCTAATGCCTTCTTTCAGACAAAACTGACTTCCACTTTCTTAAAAAAATCTTGGGTCAAAATAGCATTATTAGACTGAGATAAGCACTTTGGTGACATTTTCCTGTAACTTGTTCCCAGTACATTCTAAGTGGCTGCTGACTTTGTGAGGTCTCTAAAAGTGGGTTTTAGGAGCCCAACACAAAATACATGAGCCCCAATGCCTTCCTTCATACAAAACTGACACCCACTTTCCTTAAAAAATCGTGGCTCAAAATGGCATTTTTGGGCTGAGATAAGCACTTTGGTGACATTTTCCTGTAACTTGTTCCTAGTACATTCTAAGTGGCTGCTGACTTTGTGAGGTCTCTAAAAGTGGGTTTTAGGAGCCCAACACAAAATACATGAGCCCTAATGCCTTCTTTCAGACAAAACTGACTTCCACTTTCTTAAAAAAATCTTGGGTCAAAATAGCATTATTAGACTGAGATAAGCACTTTGGTGACATTTTCCTGTAACTTGTTCCCAGTACATTCTAAGTGGCTGCTGACTTTGTGAGGTCTCTAAAAGTGGGTTTTAGGAGCCCAACACAAAATACATGAGCCCCAATGCCTTCCTTCATACAAAACTGACACCCACTTTCCTTAAAAAATCGTGGCTCAAAATGGCATTTTTGGGCTGAGATAAGCACTTTGGTGACATTTTCCTGTAACTTGTTCCCAGTACATTCTAAGTGGCTGCTGACTTTGTGAGGTCTCTAAAAGTGGGTTTTAGGAGCCCAACACAAAATACATGAGCCCCAATGCCTTCCTTCATACAAAACTGACACCCACTTTCCTTAAAAAATCGTGGCTCAAAATGGCATTTTTGGGCTGAGATAAGCACTTTGGTGACATTTTCCTGTAACTTGTTCCCAGTACATTCTAAGTGGCTGCTGACTTTGTGAGGTCTCTAAAAGTGGGTTTTAGGAGCCCAACACAAAATACATGAGCCCTAATGCCTTCTTTCAGACAAAACTGACTTCCACTTTCTTAAAAAAATCTTGGGTCAAAATAGCATTATTAGACTGAGATAAGCACTTTGGTGACATTTTCCTGTAACTTGTTCCCAGTACATTCTAAGTGGCTGCTGACTTTGTGAGGTCTCTAAAAGTGGGTTTTAGGAGCCCAACACAAAATACATGAGCCCCAATGCCTTCCTTCATACAAAACTGACACCCACTTTCCTTAAAAAATCGTGGCTCAAAATGGCATTTTTGGGCTGAGATAAGCACTTTGGTGACATTTTCCTGTAACTTGTTCCCAGTACATTCTAAGTGGCTGCTGACTTTGTGAGGTCTCTAAAAGTGGGTTTTAGGAGCCCAACACAAAATACATGAGCCCTAATGCCTTCTTTCAGACAAAACTGACTTCCACTTTCTTAAAAAATCTGTGGGTCAAAATAGCATTATTAGACTGAGATAAGCACTTTGGTGACATTTTCCTGTAACTTGTTCCCAGTACATTCTAAGTGGCTGCTGACTTTGTGAGGTCTCTAAAAGTGGGTTTTAGGAGCCCAACACAAAATACATGAGCCCCAATGCCTTCCTTCATACAAAACTGACACCCACTTTCCTTAAAAAATCGTGGCTCAAAATGGCATTTTTGGGCTGAGATAAGCACTTTGGTGACATTTTCCTGTAACTTGTTCCCAGTACATTCTAAGTGGCTGCTGACTTTGTGAGGTCTCTAAAAGTGGGTTTTAGGAGCCCAACACAAAATACATGAGCCCCAATGCCTTCCTTCATACAAAACTGACACCCACTTTCCTTAAAAAATCGTGGCTCAAAATGGCATTTTTGGGCTGAGATAAGCACTTTGGTGACATTTTCCTGTAACTTGTTCCCAGTACATTCTAAGTGGCTGCTGACTTTGTGAGGTCTCTAAAAGTGGGTTTTAGGAGCCCAACACAAAATACATGAGCCCCTAATGCCTTCCTTTCAGACAAAACTGACTTCCCACTTTCTTAAAAAAATCTTGGGCTCAAAATGCATTATTAGACTGAGATAAGCACTTTGGTGACATTTTCCTGTAACTTGTTCCCAGTACATTCTAAGTGGCTGCTGACTTTGTGAGGTCTCTAAAAGTGGGTTTTAGGAGCCCAACACAAAATACATGAGCCCCAATGCCTTCCTTCATACAAAACTGACACCCACTTTCCTTAAAAAAATCGTGGGCTCAAAATGGCATTTTTTGGCTGAGATAAGCACTTTGGTGACATTTTCCTGTAACTTGTTCCAGTACATTCTAAGTGGCTGCTGACTTTGTGAGGTCTCTAAAAGTGGGTTTTAGGAGCCCAACACAAAATACATGAGCCCCAATGCCTTCCTTCATACAAAACTGACACCCACTTTTCCTTAAAAAAATCGTGGCTCAAAATGGCATTTTTGGGCTGAGATAAGCACTTTGGTGACATTTTCCTGTAACTTGTTCCCAGTACATTCTAAGTGGCTGCTGACTTTGTGAGGTCTCTAAAAGTGGGTTTTAGGAGCCCAACACAAAATACATGAGCCCTAATGCCTTCTTTCAGACAAAACTGACTTCCACTTTCTTAAAAAAATCTTGGGTCAAAATAGCATTATTAGACTGAGATAAGCACTTTGGTGACATTTTCCTGTAACTTGTTCCCAGTACATTCTAAGTGGCTGCTGACTTTGTGAGGTCTCTAAAAGTGGGTTTTAGGAGCCCAACACAAAATACATGAGCCCCAATGCCTTCCTTCATACAAAACTGACACCCACTTTCCTTAAAAAATCGTGGCTCAAAATGGCATTTTTGGGCTGAGATAAGCACTTTGGTGACATTTTCCTGTAACTTGTTCCCAGTACATTCTAAGTGGCTGCTGACTTTGTGAGGTCTCTAAAAGTGGGGTTTTAGGAGCCCAACACAAAATACATGAGCCCTAATGCCTTCTTTCAGACAAAACTGACTTCCACTTTCTTAAAAAAATCTTGGGTCAAAATAGCATTATTAGACTGAGATAAGCACTTTGGTGACATTTTCCTGTAACTTGTTCCCAGTACATTCTAAGTGGCTGCTGACTTTGTGAGGTCTCTAAAAGTGGGTTTTAGGAGCCCAACACAAAAATACATGAGCCCCAATGCCTTCCTTCATACAAAACTGACACCCACTTTCCTTAAAAAATCGTGGCTCAAAATGGCATTTTTGGGCTGAGATAAGCACTTTGGTGACATTTTCCTGTAACTTGTTCCCAGTACATTCTAAGTGGCTGCTGACTTTGTGAGGTCTCTAAAAGTGGGTTTTAGGAGCCCAACACAAAATACATGAGCCCTAATGCCTTCTTTCAGACAAAACTGACTTCCACTTTCTTAAAAAAATCTTGGGTCAAAATAGCATTATTAGACTGAGATAAGCACTTTGGTGACATTTTCCTGTAACTTGTTCCCAGTACATTCTAAGTGGCTGCTGACTTTGTGAGGTCTCTAAAAGTGGGTTTTAGGAGCCCAACACAAAATACATGAGCCCCAATGCCTTCCTTCATACAAAACTGACACCCACTTTCCTTAAAAAATCGTGGCTCAAAATGGCATTTTTGGGCTGAGATAAAGCACTTTGGTGACATTTTCCTGTAACTTGTTCCCAGTACATTCTAAGTGGCTGCTGACTTTGTGAGGTCTCTAAAAGTGGGTTTTAGGAGCCCAACACAAAATACATGAGCCCTAATGCCTTCTTTCAGACAAAACTGACTTCCACTTTCTTAAAAAAATCTTGGGTCAAAATAGCATTATTAGACTGAGATAAGCACTTTGGTGACATTTTCCTGTAACTTGTTCCCAGTACATTCTAAGTGGCTGCTGACTTTGTGAGGTCTCTAAAAGTGGGTTTTAGGAGCCCAACACAAAATACATGAGCCCCAATGCCTTCCTTCATACAAAAACTGACACCCACTTTCCTTAAAAAATCGTGGCTCAAAATGGCATTTTTGGGCTGAGATAAGCACTTTGGTGACATTTTCCTGTAACTTGTTCCCAGTACATTCTAAGTGGCTGCTGACTTTGTGAGGTCTCTAAAAGTGGGTTTTAGGAGCCCAACACAAAATACATGAGCCCCTAATGCCTTCTTTCAGACAAAACTGACTTCCACTTTCTTAAAAAATCTTGGGTCAAAATAGCATTATTAGACTGAGATAAGCACTTTGGTGACATTTTCCTGTAACTTGTTCCCAGTACATTCTAAGTGGCTGCTGACTTTGTGAGGTCTCTAAAAGTGGGTTTTAGGAGCCCAACACAAAATACATGAGCCCCAATGCCTTCCTTCATACAAAACTGACACCCACTTTCCTTAAAAAATCGTGGCTCAAAATGGCATTTTTGGGCTGAGATAAGCACTTTGGTGACATTTTCCTGTAACTTGTTCCTAGTACATTCTAAGTGGCTGCTGACTTTGTGAGGTCTCTAAAAGTGGGTTTTAGGAGCCCAACACAAAATACATGAGCCCTAATGCCTTCTTTCAGACAAAACTGACTTCCACTTTCTTAAAAAAATCTTGGGTCAAAATAGCATTATTAGGACTGAGATAAGCACTTTGGTGACATTTTCCTGTAACTTGTTCCCAGTACATTCTAAGTGGCTGCTGACTTTGTGAGGTCTCTAAAAGTGGGTTTTAGGAGCCCAACACAAAATACATGAGCCCCAATGCCTTCCTTCATACAAAACTGACACCCACTTTCCTTAAAAAAATCGTGGCTCAAAATGGCATTTTTGGGCTGAGATAAGCACTTTGGTGACATTTTCCTGTAACTTGTTCCCAGTACATTCTAAGTGGCTGCTGACTTTGTGAGGTCTCTAAAAGTGGGTTTTAGGAGCCCAACACAAAATACATGAGCCCCAATGCCTTCCTTCATACAAAACTGACACCCACTTTCCTTAAAAAATCGTGGCTCAAAATGGCATTTTTGGGCTGAGATAAGCACTTTGGTGACATTTTCCTGTAACTTGTTCCCAGTACATTCTAAGTGGCTGCTGACTTTGTGAGGTCTCTAAAAGTGGGTTTTAGGAGCCCAACACAAAATACATGAGCCCTAATGCCTTCTTTCAGACAAAACTGACTTCCACTTTCTTAAAAAAATCTTGGGTCAAAATAGCATTATTAGACTGAGATAAGCACTTTGGTGACTCAGTACATTCTAAGTGGCTGCTGACTTTGTGAGGTCTCTAAAAGTGGGTTTTAGGAGCCCAACACAAAATACATGAGCCCCAATGCCTTCCTTCATACAAAACTGACACCCACTTTCCTTAAAAAATCGTGGCTCAAAATGGCATTTTTGGGCTGAGATAAGCACTTTGGTGACATTTTCCTGTAACTTGTTCCAGTACATTCTAAGTGGCTGCTGACTTTGTGAGGTCTCTAAAAGTGGGTTTTAGGAGCCCAACACAAAATACATGAGCCCTAATGCCTTCTTTCAGACAAAACTGACTTCCACTTTCTTAAAAAAATCTTGGGTCAAAATAGCATTATTAGACTGAGATAAGCACTTTGGTGACATTTTCCTGTAACTTGTTCCCAGTACATTCTAAGTGGCTGCTGACTTTGTGAGGTCTCTAAAAGTGGGTTTTAGGAGCCCAACACAAAATACATGAGCCCCAATGCCTTCCTTCATACAAAACTGACACCCACTTTCCTTAAAAAATCGTGGCTCAAAATGGCATTTTTGGGCTGAGATAAGCACTTTGGTGACATTTTCCTGTAACTTGTTCCCAGTACATTCTAAGTGGCTGCTGACTTTGTGAGGTCTCTAAAAGTGGGTTTTAGGAGCCCAACACAAAATACATGAGCCCCAATGCCTTCCTTCATACAAAACTGACACCCACTTTCCTTAAAAAATCGTGGCTCAAAATGGCATTTTTGGGCTGAGATAAGCACTTTGGTGACATTTTCCTGTAACTTGTTCCCAGTACATTCTAAGTGGCTGCTGACTTTGTGAGGTCTCTAAAAGTGGGTTTTAGGAGCCCAACACAAAATACATGAGCCCTAATGCCTTCTTTCAGACAAAACTGACTTCCACTTTCTTAAAAAATCTTGGGTCAAAATAGCATTATTAGACTGAGATAAGCACTTTGGTGACATTTTCCTGTAACTTGTTCCCAGTACATTCTAAGTGGCTGCTGACTTTGTGAGGTCTCTAAAAGTGGGTTTTAGGAGCCCAACACAAAATACATGAGCCCCAATGCCTTCCTTCATACAAAACTGACACCCACTTTCCTTAAAAAATCGTGGCTCAAAATGGCATTTTTGGGCTGAGATAAGCACTTTGGTGACATTTTCCTGTAACTTGTTCCAGTACATTCTAAGTGGCTGCTGACTTTGTGAGGTCTCTAAAAGTGGGTTTTAGGAGCCCAACACAAAATACATGAGCCCCAATGCCTTCCTTCATACAAAACTGACACCCACTTTCCTTAAAAAATCGTGGCTCAAAATGGCATTTTTGGGCTGAGATAAGCACTTTGGTGACATTTTCCTGTAACTTGTTCCCAGTACATTCTAAGTGGCTGCTGACTTTGTGAGGTCTCTAAAAGTGGGTTTTAGGAGCCCAACACAAAATACATGAGCCCTAATGCCTTCTTTCAGACAAAACTGACTTCCACTTTCTTAAAAAAATCTTGGGTCAAAATAGCATTATTAGACTGAGATAAGCACTTTGGTGACATTTTCCTGTAACTTGTTCCCAGTACATTCTAAGTGGCTGCTGACTTTGTGAGGTCTCTAAAAGTGGGTTTTAGGAGCCCAACACAAAATACATGAGCCCCAATGCCTTCCTTCATACAAAACTGACACCCACTTTCCTTAAAAAATCGTGGCTCAAAATGGCATTTTTGGGCTGAGATAAGCACTTTGGTGACATTTTCCTGTAACTTGTTCCCAGTACATTCTAAGTGGCTGCTGACTTTGTGAGGTCTCTAAAAGTGGGTTTTAGGAGCCCAACACAAAATACATGAGCCCTAATGCCTTCTTTCAGACAAAACTGACTTCCACTTTCTTAAAAAATCTTGGGTCAAAATAGCATTATTAGACTGAGATAAGCACTTTGGTGACATTTTCCTGTAACTTGTTCCCAGTACATTCTAAGTGGCTGCTGACTTTGTGAGGTCTCTAAAAGTGGGTTTTAGGAGCCCAACACAAAATACATGAGCCCCAATGCCTTCCTTCATACAAAACGGACACCCACTTTCCTTAAAAAATCGTGGCTCAAAATGGCATTTTTGGGCTGAGATAAGCACTTTGGTGACATTTTCCTGTAACTTGTTCCCAGTACATTCTAAGTGGCTGCTGACTTTGTGAGGTCTCTAAAAGTGGGTTTTAGGAGCCCAACACAAAATACATGAGCCCTAATGCCTTCTTTCAGACAAAACTGACTTCCACTTTCTTAAAAAAATCTTGGGTCAAAATAGCATTATTAGACTGAGATAAGCACTTTGGTGACATTTTCCTGTAACTTGTTCCCAGTACATTCTAAGTGGCTGCTGACTTTGTGAGGTCTCTAAAAGTGGGTTTTAGGAGCCCAACACAAAATACATGAGCCCCAATGCCTTCCTTCATACAAAACTGACACCCACTTTCCTTAAAAAATCGTGGCTCAAAATGGCATTTTTGGGCTGAGATAAGCACTTTGGTGACATTTTCCTGTAACTTGTTCCCAGTACATTCTAAGTGGCTGCTGACTTTGTGAGGTCTCTAAAAGTGGGTTTTAGGAGCCCAACACAAAATACATGAGCCCTAATGCCTTCTTTCAGACAAAACTGACTTCCACTTTCTTAAAAAAATCTTGGGTCAAAATAGCATTATTAGACTGAGATAAGCACTTTGGTGACATTTTCCTGTAACTTGTTCCCAGTACATTCTAAGTGGCTGCTGACTTTGTGAGGTCTCTAAAAGTGGGTTTTAGGAGCCCAACACAAAATACATGAGCCCCAATGCCTTCCTTCATACAAAACTGACACCCACTTTCCTTAAAAAATCGTGGCTCAAAATGGCATTTTTGGGCTGAGATAAGCACTTTGGTGACATTTTCCTGTAACTTGTTCCCAGTACATTCTAAGTGGCTGCTGACTTTGTGAGGTCTCTAAAAGTGGGTTTTAGGAGCCCAACACAAAATACATGAGCCCTAATGCCTTCTTTCAGACAAAACTGACTTCCACTTTCTTAAAAAAATCTTGGGTCAAAATAGCATTATTAGACTGAGATAAGCACTTTGGTGACATTTTCCTGTAACTTGTTCCCAGTACATTCTAAGTGGCTGCTGACTTTGTGAGGTCTCTAAAAGTGGGTTTTAGGAGCCCAACACAAAATACATGAGCCCCAATGCCTTCCTTCATACAAAACTGACACCCACTTTCCTTAAAAAATCGTGGCTCAAAATGGCATTTTTTGGCTGAGATAAGCACTTTGGTGACATTTTCCTGTAACTTGTTCCCAGTACATTCTAAGTGGCTGCTGACTTTGTGAGGTCTCTAAAAGTGGGTTTTAGGAGCCCAACACAAAATACATGAGCCCTAATGCCTTCTTTCAGACAAAACTGACTTCCACTTTCTTAAAGAAATCTTGGGTCAAAATAGCATTATTAGACTGAGATAAGCACTTTGGTGACATTTTCCTGTAACTTGTTCCCAGTACATTCTAAGTGGCTGCTGACTTTGTGAGGTCTCTAAAAGTGGGTTTTAGGAGCCCAACACAAAATACATGAGCCCCAATGCCTTCCTTCATACAAAACTGACACCCACTTTCCTTAAAAAATCGTGGCTCAAAATGGCATTTTTGGGCTGAGATAAGCACTTTGGTGACATTTTCCTGTAACTTGTTCCCAGTACATTCTAAGTGGCTGCTGACTTTGTGAGGTCTCTAAAAGTGGGTTTTAGGAGCCCAACACAAAATACATGAGCCCTAATGCCTTCTTTCAGACAAAACTGACTTCCACTTTCTTAAAAAAATCTTGGGTCAAAATAGCATTATTAGACTGAGATAAGCACTTTGGTGACATTTTCCTGTAACTTGTTCCCAGTACATTCTAAGTGGCTGCTGACTTTGTGAGGTCTCTAAAAGTGGGTTTTAGGAGCCCAACACAAAATACATGAGCCCCAATGCCTTCCTTCATACAAAACTGACACCCACTTTCCTTAAAAAATCGTGGCTCAAAATGGCATTTTTGGGCTGAGATAAGCACTTTGGTGACATTTTCCTGTAACTTGTTCCCAGTACATTCTAAGTGGCTGCTGACTTTGTGAGGTCTCTAAAAGTGGGTTTTAGGAGCCCAACACAAAATACATGAGCCCTAATGCCTTCTTTCAGACAAAACTGACTTCCACTTTCTTAAAAAAATCTTGGGTCAAAATAGCATTATTAGACTGAGATAAGCACTTTGGTGACATTTTCCTGTAACTTGTTCCCAGTACATTCTAAGTGGCTGCTGACTTTGTGAGGTCTCTAAAAGTGGGTTTTAGGAGCCCAACACAAAATACATGAGCCCCAATGCCTTCCTTCATACAAAACTGACACCCACTTTCCTTAAAAAATCGTGGCTCAAAATGGCATTTTTGGGCTGAGATAAGCACTTTGGTGACATTTTCCTGTAACTTGTTCCCAGTACATTCTAAGTGGCTGCTGACTTTGTGAGGTCTCTAAAAGTGGGTTTTAGGAGCCCAACACAAAATACATGAGCCCCAATGCCTTCCTTCATACAAAACTGACACCCACTTTCCTTAAAAAATCGTGGCTCAAAATGGCATTTTTGGGCTGAGATAAGCACTTTGGTGACATTTTCCTGTAACTTGTTCCCAGTACATTCTAAGTGGCTGCTGACTTTGTGAGGTCTCTAAAAGTGGGTTTTAGGAGCCCAACACAAAATACATGAGCCCTAATGCCTTCTTTCAGACAAAACTGACTTCCACTTTCTTAAAAAAATCTTGGGTCAAAATAGCATTATTAGACTGAGATAAGCACTTTGGTGACATTTTCCTGTAACTTGTTCCCAGTACATTCTAAGTGGCTGCTGACTTTGTGAGGTCTCTAAAAGTGGGTTTTAGGAGCCCAACACAAAATACATGAGCCCCAATGCCTTCCTTCATACAAAACGGACACCCACTTTCCTTAAAAAATCGTGGCTCAAAATGGCATTTTTGGGCTGAGATAAGCACTTTGGTGACATTTTCCTGTAACTTGTTCCCAGTACATTCTAAGTGGCTGCTGACTTTGTGAGGTCTCTAAAAGTGGGTTTTAGGAGCCCAACACAAAATACATGAGCCCCAATGCCTTCCTTCATACAAAACTGACACCCACTTTCCTTAAAAAATCGTGGCTCAAAATGGCATTTTTGGGCTGAGATAAGCACTTTGGTGACATTTTCCTGTAACTTGTTCCCAGTACATTCTAAGTGGCTGCTGACTTTGTGAGGTCTCTAAAAGTGGGTTTTAGGAGCCCAACACAAAATACATGAGCCCCAATGCCTTCCTTCATACAAAACTGACACCCACTTTCCTTAAAAAATCGTGGCTCAAAATGGCATTTTTGGGCTGAGATAAGCACTTTGGTGACATTTTCCTGTAACTTGTTCCCAGTACATTCTAAGTGGCTGCTGACTTTGTGAGGTCTCTAAAAGTGGGTTTTAGGAGCCCAACACAAAATACATGAGCCCTAATGCCTTCTTTCAGACAAAACTGACTTCCACTTTCTTAAAAAAATCTTGGGTCAAAATAGCATTATTAGACTGAGATAAGCACTTTGGTGACATTTTCCTGTAACTTGTTCCCAGTACATTCTAAGTGGCTGCTGACTTTGTGAGGTCTCTAAAAGTGGGTTTTAGGAGCCCAACACAAAATACATGAGCCCCAATGCCTTCCTTCATACAAAACTGACACCCACTTTCCTTAAAAAATCGTGGCTCAAAATGGCATTTTTGGGCTGAGATAAGCACTTTGGTGACATTTTCCTGTAACTTGTTCCCAGTACATTCTAAGTGGCTGCTGACTTTGTGAGGTCTCTAAAAGTGGGTTTTAGGAGCCCAACACAAAATACATGAGCCCTAATGCCTTCTTTCAGACAAAACTGACTTCCACTTTCTTAAAAAAATCTTGGGTCAAAATAGCATTATTAGACTGAGATAAGCACTTTGGTGACATTTTCCTGTAACTTGTTCCCAGTACATTCTAAGTGGCTGCTGACTTTGTGAGGTCTCTAAAAGTGGGTTTTAGGAGCCCAACACAAAATACATGAGCCCCAATGCCTTCCTTCATACAAAACTGACACCCACTTTCCTTAAAAAATCGTGGCTCAAAATGGCATTTTTGGGCTGAGATAAGCACTTTGGTGACATTTTCCTGTAACTTGTTCCTAGTACATTCTAAGTGGCTGCTGACTTTGTGAGGTCTCTAAAAGTGGGTTTTAGGAGCCCAACACAAAATACATGAGCCCTAATGCCTTCTTTCAGACAAAACTGACTTCCACTTTCTTAAAAAAATCTTGGGTCAAAATAGCATTATTAGACTGAGATAAGCACTTTGGTGACATTTTCCTGTAACTTGTTCCCAGTACATTCTAAGTGGCTGCTGACTTTGTGAGGTCTCTAAAAGTGGGTTTTAGGAGCCCAACACAAAATACAAGAGCCCCAATGCCTTCCTTCATACAAAACTGACACCCACTTTCCTTAAAAAATCGTGGCTCAAAATGGCATTTTTGGGCTGAGATAAGCACTTTGGTGACATTTTCCTGTAACTTGTTCCCAGTACATTCTAAGTGGCTGCTGACTTTGTGAGGTCTCTAAAAGTGGGTTTTAGGAGCCCAACACAAAATACATGAGCCCCAATGCCTTCCTTCATACAAAACTGACACCCACTTTCCTTAAAAAATCGTGGCTCAAAATGGCATTTTTGGGCTGAGATAAGCACTTTGGTGACATTTTCCTGTAACTTGTTCCCAGTACATTCTAAGTGGCTGCTGACTTTGTGAGGTCTCTAAAAGTGGGTTTTAGGAGCCCAACACAAAATACATGAGCCCTAATGCCTTCTTTCAGACAAAACTGACTTCCACTTTCTTAAAAAAATCTTGGGTCAAAATAGCATTATTAGACTGAGATAAGCACTTTGGTGACATTTTCCTGTAACTTGTTCCCAGTACATTCTAAGTGGCTGCTGACTTTGTGAGGTCTCTAAAAGTGGGTTTTAGGAGCCCAACACAAAATACATGAGCCCCAATGCCTTCCTTCATACAAAACTGACACCCACTTTCCTTAAAAAATCGTGGCTCAAAATGGCATTTTTGGGCTGAGATAAGCACTTTGGTGACATTTTCCTGTAACTTGTTCCCAGTACATTCTAAGTGGCTGCTGACTTTGTGAGGTCTCTAAAAGTGGGTTTTAGGAGCCCAACACAAAATACATGAGCCCTAATGCCTTCTTTCAGACAAAACTGACTTCCACTTTCTTAAAAAAATCTTGGGTCAAAATAGCATTATTAGACTGAGATAAGCACTTTGGTGACATTTTCCTGTAACTTGTTCCCAGTACATTCTAAGTGGCTGCTGACTTTGTGAGGTCTCTAAAAGTGGGTTTTAGGAGCCCAACACAAAATACATGAGCCCCAATGCCTTCCTTCATACAAAACTGACACCCACTTTCCTTAAAAAATCGTGGCTCAAAATGGCATTTTTGGGCTGAGATAAGCACTTTGGTGACATTTTCCTGTAACTTGTTCCCAGTACATTCTAAGTGGCTGCTGACTTTGTGAGGTCTCTAAAAGTGGGTTTTAGGAGCCCAACACAAAATACATGAGCCCCAATGCCTTCCTTCATACAAAACTGACACCCACTTTCCTTAAAAAATCGTGGCTCAAAATGGCATTTTTGGGCTGAGATAAGCACTTTGGTGACATTTTCCTGTAACTTGTTCCCAGTACATTCTAAGTGGCTGCTGACTTTGTGAGGTCTCTAAAAGTGGGTTTTAGGAGCCCAACACAAAATACATGAGCCCTAATGCCTTCTTTCAGACAAAACTGACTTCCACTTTCTTAAAAAAATCTTGGGTCAAAATAGCATTATTAGACTGAGATAAGCACTTTGGTGACATTTTCCTGTAACTTGTTCCCAGTACATTCTAAGTGGCTGCTGACTTTGTGAGGTCTCTAAAAGTGGGTTTTAGGAGCCCAACACAAAATACATGAGCCCCCAATGCCTTCCTTCATACAAAACTGACACCCACTTTCCTTAAAAAATCGTGGCTCAAAATGGCATTTTTGGGCTGAGATAAGCACTTTGGTGACATTTTCCTGTAACTTGTTCCCAGTACATTCTAAGTGGCTGCTGACTTTGTGAGGTCTCTAAAAGTGGGTTTTAGGAGCCCAACACAAAATACATGAGCCCCAATGCCTTCCTTCATACAAAACTGACACCCACTTTCCTTAAAAAAATCGTGGCTCAAAATGGCATTTTTGGGCTGAGATAAGCACTTTGGTGACATTTTCCTGTAACTTGTTCCCAGTACATTCTAAGTGGCTGCTGACTTTGTGAGGTCTCTAAAAGTGGGTTTTAGGAGCCCAACACAAAATACATGAGCCCTAATGCCTTCTTTCAGACAAAACTGACTTCCACTTTCTTAAAAAAATCTTGGGTCAAAATAGCATTATTAGACTGAGATAAGCACTTTGGTGACATTTTCCTGTAACTTGTTCCCAGTACATTCTAAGTGGCTGCTGACTTTGTGAGGTCTCTAAAAGTGGGTTTTAGGAGCCCAACACAAAATACATGAGCCCCAATGCCTTCCTTCATACAAAACTGACACCCACTTTCCTTAAAAAATCGTGGCTCAAAATGGCATTTTTGGGCTGAGATAAGCACTTTGGTGACATTTTCCTGTAACTTGTTCCCAGTACATTCTAAGTGGCTGCTGACTTTGTGAGGTCTCTAAAAGTGGGTTTTAGGAGCCCAACACAAAATACATGAGCCCTAATGCCTTCTTTCAGACAAAACTGACTTCCACTTTCTTAAAAAAATCTTGGGTCAAAATAGCATTATTAGACTGAGATAAGCACTTTGGTGACATTTTCCTGTAACTTGTTCCCAGTACATTCTAAGTGGCTGCTGACTTTGTGAGGTCTCTAAAAGTGGGTTTTAGGAGCCCAACACAAAATACATGAGCCCCAATGCCTTCCTTCATACAAAACTGACACCCACTTTCCTTAAAAAATCGTGGCTCAAAATGGCATTTTTGGGCTGAGATAAGCACTTTGGTGACATTTTCCTGTAACTTGTTCCCAGTACATTCTAAGTGGCTGCTGACTTTGTGAGGTCTCTAAAAGTGGGTTTTAGGAGCCCAACACAAAATACATGAGCCCTAATGCCTTCTTTCAGACAAAACTGACTTCCACTTTCTTAAAAAAATCTTGGGTCAAAATAGCATTATTAGACTGAGATAAGCACTTTGGTGACATTTTCCTGTAACTTGTTCCCAGTACATTCTAAGTGGCTGCTGACTTTGTGAGGTCTCTAAAAGTGGGTTTTAGGAGCCCAACACAAAATACATGAGCCCCAATGCCTTCCTTCATACAAAACTGACACCCACTTTCCTTAAAAAATCGTGGCTCAAAATGGCATTTTTGGGCTGAGATAAGCACTTTGGTGACATTTTCCTGTAACTTGTTCCCAGTACATTCTAAGTGGCTGCTGACTTTGTGAGGTCTCTAAAAGTGGGTTTTAGGAGCCCAACACAAAATACATGAGCCCTAATGCCTTCTTTCAGACAAAACTGACTTCCACTTTCTTAAAAAAATCTTGGGTCAAAATAGCATTATTAGACTGAGATAAGCACTTTGGTGACATTTTCCTGTAACTTGTTCCCAGTACATTCTAAGTGGCTGCTGACTTTGTGAGGTCTCTAAAAGTGGGTTTTTAGGAGCCCAACACAAAATACATGAGCCCCAATGCCTTCCTTCATACAAAACTGACACCCACTTTCCTTAAAAAATCGTGGCTCAAAATGGCATTTTTGGGCTGAGATAAGCACTTTGGTGACATTTTCCTGTAACTTGTTCCCAGTACATTCTAAGTGGCTGCTGACTTTGTGAGGTCTCTAAAAGTGGGTTTTAGGAGCCCAACACAAAATACATGCCCAATGCCTTCCTTCATACAAAACTGACACCCACTTTCCTTAAAAAATCGTGGCTCAAAATGGCATTTTTGGGCTGAGATAAGCACTTTGGTGACATTTTCCTGTAACTTGTTCCCAGTACATTCTAAGTGGCTGCTGACTTTGTGAGGTCTCTAAAAGTGGGTTTTAGGAGCCCAACACAAAATACATGAGCCCCAATGCCTTCCTTCATACAAAACTGACACCCACTTTCCTTAAAAAATCGTGGCTCAAAATGGCATTTTTGGGCTGAGATAAGCACTTTGGTGACATTTTCCTGTAACTTGTTCCCAGTACATTCTAAGTGGCTGCTGACTTTGTGAGGTCTCTAAAAGTGGGTTTTAGGAGCCCAACACAAAATACATGAGCCCTAATGCCTTCTTTCAGACAAAACTGACTTCCACTTTCTTAAAAAAATCTTGGGTCAAAATAGCATTATTAGACTGAGATAAGCACTTTGGTGACATTTTCCTGTAACTTGTTCCCAGTACATTCTAAGTGGCTGCTGACTTTGTGAGGTCTCTAAAAGTGGGTTTTAGGAGCCCAACACAAAATACATGAGCCCCAATGCCTTCCTTCATACAAAACTGACACCCACTTTCCTTAAAAAATCGTGGCTCAAAATGGCATTTTTGGGCTGAGATAAGCACTTTGGTGACATTTTCCTGTAACTTGTTCCCAGTACATTCTAAGTGGCTGCTGACTTTGTGAGGTCTCTAAAAGTGGGTTTTAGGAGCCCAACACAAAATACATGAGCCCTAATGCCTTCTTTCAGACAAAACTGACTTCCACTTTCTTAAAAAAATCTTGGGTCAAAATAGCATTATTAGACTGAGATAAGCACTTTGGTGACATTTTCCTGTAACTTGTTCCCAGTACATTCTAAGTGGCTGCTGACTTTGTGAGGTCTCTAAAAGTGGGTTTTAGGAGCCCAACACAAAATACATGAGCCCCAATGCCTTCCTTCATACAAAACTGACACCCACTTTCCTTAAAAAATCGTGGCTCAAAATGGCATTTTTGGGCTGAGATAAGCACTTTGGTGACATTTTCCTGTAACTTGTTCCCAGTACATTCTAAGTGGCTGCTGACTTTGTGAGGTCTCTAAAAGTGGGTTTTAGGAGCCCAACACAAAATACATGAGCCCTAATGCCTTCTTTCAGACAAAACTGACTTCCACTTTCTTAAAAAAATCTTGGGTCAAAATAGCATTATTAGACTGAGATAAGCACTTTGGTGACATTTTCCTGTAACTTGTTCCCAGTACATTCTAAGTGGCTGCTGACTTTGTGAGGTCTCTAAAAGTGGGTTTTAGGAGCCCAACACAAAATACATGAGCCCCAATGCCTTCCTTCATACAAAACTGACACCCACTTTCCTTAAAAAATCGTGGCTCAAAATGGCATTTTTGGGCTGAGATAAGCACTTTGGTGACATTTTCCTGTAACTTGTTCCCAGTACATTCTAAGTGGCTGCTGACTTTGTGAGGTCTCTAAAAGTGGGTTTTAGGAGCCCAACACAAAATACATGAGCCCTAATGCCTTCTTTCAGACAAAACTGACTTCCACTTTCTTAAAAAAATCTTGGGTCAAAATAGCATTATTAGACTGAGATAAGCACTTTGGTGACATTTTCCTGTAACTTGTTCCCAGTACATTCTAAGTGGCTGCTGACTTTGTGAGGTCTCTAAAAGTGGGTTTTAGGAGCCCAACACAAAATACATGAGCCCCAATGCCTTCCTTCATACAAAACTGACACCCACTTTCCTTAAAAAATCGTGGCTCAAAATGGCATTTTTGGGCTGAGATAAGCACTTTGGTGACATTTTCCTGTAACTTGTTCCCAGTACATTCTAAGTGGCTGCTGACTTTGTGAGGTCTCTAAAAGTGGGTTTTAGGAGCCCAACACAAAATACATGAGCCCTAATGCCTTCTTTCAGACAAAACTGACTTCCACTTTCTTAAAAAAATCTTGGGTCAAAATAGCATTATTAGACTGAGATAAGCACTTTGGTGACATTTTCCTGTAACTTGTTCCCAGTACATTCTAAGTGGCTGCTGACTTTGTGAGGTCTCTAAAAGTGGGTTTTAGGAGCCCAACACAAAATACATGAGCCCCAATGCCTTCCTTCATACAAAACTGACACCCACTTTCCTTAAAAAATCGTGGCTCAAAATGGCATTTTTGGGCTGAGATAAGCACTTTGGTGACATTTTCCTGTAACTTGTTCCCAGTACATTCTAAGTGGCTGCTGACTTTGTGAGGTCTCTAAAAGTGGGTTTTAGGAGCCCAACACAAAATACATGAGCCCTAATGCCTTCTTTCAGACAAAACTGACTTCCACTTTCTTAAAAAAATCTTGGGTCAAAATAGCATTATTAGACTGAGATAAGCACTTTGGTGACATTTTCCTGTAACTTGTTCCCAGTACATTCTAAGTGGCTGCTGACTTTGTGAGGTCTCTAAAAGTGGGTTTTAGGAGCCCAACACAAAATACATGAGCCCTAATGCCTTCTTTCAGACAAAACTGACTTCCACTTTCTTAAAAAAATCTTGGGTCAAAATAGCATTATTAGACTGAGATAAGCACTTTGGTGACATTTTCCTGTAACTTGTTCCCAGTACATTCTAAGTGGCTGCTGACTTTGTGAGGTCTCTAAAAGTGGGTTTTAGGAGCCCAACACAAAATACATGAGCCCCAATGCCTTCCTTCATACAAAACTGACACCCACTTTCCTTAAAAAATCGTGGCTCAAAATGGCATTTTTGGGCTGAGATAAGCACTTTGGTGACATTTTCCTGTAACTTGTTCCCAGTACATTCTAAGTGGCTGCTGACTTTGTGAGGTCTCTAAAAGTGGGTTTTAGGAGCCCAACACAAAATACATGAGCCCTAATGCCTTCTTTCAGACAAAACTGACTTCCACTTTCTTAAAAAAATCTTGGGTCAAAATAGCATTATTAGACTGAGATAAGCACTTTGGTGACATTTTCCTGTAACTTGTTCCCAGTACATTCTAAGTGGCTGCTGACTTTGTGAGGTCTCTAAAAGTGGGTTTTAGGAGCCCAACACAAAATACATGAGCCCCAATGCCTTCCTTCATACAAAACTGACACCCACTTTCCTTAAAAAATCGTGGCTCAAAATGGCATTTTTGGGCTGAGATAAGCACTTTGGTGACATTTTCCTGTAACTTGTTCCCAGTACATTCTAAGTGGCTGCTGACTTTGTGAGGTCTCTAAAAGTGGGTTTTAGGAGCCCAACACAAAATACATGAGCCCTAATGCCTTCTTTCAGACAAAACTGACTTCCACTTTCTTAAAAAAATCTTGGGTCAAAATAGCATTATTAGACTGAGATAAGCACTTTGGTGACATTTTCCTGTAACTTGTTCCCAGTACATTCTAAGTGGCTGCTGACTTTGTGAGGTCTCTAAAAGTGGGTTTTAGGAGCCCAACACAAAATACATGAGCCCCAATGCCTTCCTTCATACAAAACTGACACCCACTTTCCTTAAAAAATCGTGGCTCAAAATGGCATTTTTGGGCTGAGATAAGCACTTTGGTGACATTTTCCTGTAACTTGTTCCCAGTACATTCTAAGTGGCTGCTGACTTTGTGAGGTCTCTAAAAGTGGGTTTTAGGAGCCCAACACAAAATACATGAGCCCTAATGCCTTCTTTCAGACAAAACTGACTTCCACTTTCTTAAAAAAATCTTGGGTCAAAATAGCATTATTAGACTGAGATAAGCACTTTGGTGACATTTTCCTGTAACTTGTTCCCAGTACATTCTAAGTGGCTGCTGACTTTGTGAGGTCTCTAAAAGTGGGTTTTAGGAGCCCAACACAAAATACATGAGCCCTAATGCCTTCTTTCAGACAAAACTGACTTCCACTTTCTTAAAAAAATCTTGGGTCAAAATAGCATTATTAGACTGAGATAAGCACTTTGGTGACATTTTCCTGTAACTTGTTCCCAGTACATTCTAAGTGGCTGCTGACTTTGTGAGGTCTCTAAAAGTGGGTTTTAGGAGCCCAACACAAAATACATGAGCCCTAATGCCTTCTTTCAGACAAAACTGACTTCCACTTTCTTAAAAAAATCTTGGGTCAAAATAGCATTATTAGACTGAGATAAGCACTTTGGTGACATTTTCCTGTAACTTGTTCCCAGTACATTCTAAGTGGCTGCTGACTTTGTGAGGTCTCTAAAAGTGGGTTTTAGGAGCCCAACACAAAATACATGAGCCCCAATGCCTTCCTTCATACAAAACTGACACCCACTTTCCTTAAAAAATCGTGGCTCAAAATGGCATTTTTGGGCTGAGATAAGCACTTTGGTGACATTTTCCTGTAACTTGTTCCCAGTACATTCTAAGTGGCTGCTGACTTTGTGAGGTCTCTAAAAGTGGGTTTTAGGAGCCCAACACAAAATACATGAGCCCTAATGCCTTCTTTCAGACAAAACTGACTTCCACTTTCTTAAAAAAATCTTGGGTCAAAATAGCATTATTAGACTGAGATAAGCACTTTGGTGACATTTTCCTGTAACTTGTTCCCAGTACATTCTAAGTGGCTGCTGACTTTGTGAGGTCTCTAAAAGTGGGTTTTAGGAGCCCAACACAAAATACATGAGCCCTAATGCCTTCTTTCAGACAAAACTGACTTCCACTTTCTTAAAAAAATCTTGGGTCAAAATAGCATTATTAGACTGAGATAAGCACTTTGGTGACATTTTCCTGTAACTTGTTCCCAGTACATTCTAAGTGGCTGCTGACTTTGTGAGGTCTCTAAAAGTGGGTTTTAGGAGCCCAACACAAAATACATGAGCCCCAATGCCTTCCTTCATACAAAACTGACACCCACTTTCCTTAAAAAATCGTGGCTCAAAATGGCATTTTTGGGCTGAGATAAGCACTTTGGTGACATTTTCCTGTAACTTGTTCCCAGTACATTCTAAGTGGCTGCTGACTTTGTGAGGTCTCTAAAAGTGGGTTTTAGGAGCCCAACACAAAATACATGAGCCCTAATGCCTTCTTTCAGACAAAACTGACTTCCACTTTCTTAAAAAAATCTTGGGTCAAAATAGCATTATTAGACTGAGATAAGCACTTTGGTGACATTTTCCTGTAACTTGTTCCCAGTACATTCTAAGTGGCTGCTGACTTTGTGAGGTCTCTAAAAGTGGGTTTTAGGAGCCCAACACAAAATACATGAGCCCCAATGCCTTCCTTCATACAAAACTGACACCCACTTTCCTTAAAAAATCGTGGCTCAAAATGGCATTTTTGGGCTGAGATAAGCACTTTGGTGACATTTTCCTGTAACTTGTTCCCAGTACATTCTAAGTGGCTGCTGACTTTGTGAGGTCTCTAAAAGTGGGTTTTAGGAGCCCAACACAAAATACATGAGCCCTAATGCCTTCTTTCAGACAAAACTGACTTCCACTTTCTTAAAAAAATCTTGGGTCAAAATAGCATTATTAGACTGAGATAAGCACTTTGGTGACATTTTCCTGTAACTTGTTCCCAGTACATTCTAAGTGGCTGCTGACTTTGTGAGGTCTCTAAAAGTGGGTTTTAGGAGCCCAACACAAAATACATGAGCCCCAATGCCTTCCTTCATACAAAACTGACACCCACTTTCCTTAAAAAATCGTGGCTCAAAATGGCATTTTTGGGCTGAGATAAGCACTTTGGTGACATTTTCCTGTAACTTGTTCCCAGTACATTCTAAGTGGCTGCTGACTTTGTGAGGTCTCTAAAAGTGGGTTTTAGGAGCCCAACACAAAATACATGAGCCCCAATGCCTTCCTTCATACAAAACTGACACCCACTTTCCTTAAAAAATCGTGGCTCAAAATGGCATTTTTGGGCTGAGATAAGCACTTTGGTGACATTTTCCTGTAACTTGTTCCCAGTACATTCTAAGTGGCTGCTGACTTTGTGAGGTCTCTAAAAGTGGGTTTTAGGAGCCCAACACAAAATACATGAGCCCTAATGCCTTCTTTCAGACAAAACTGACTTCCACTTTCTTAAAAAAATCTTGGGTCAAAATAGCATTATTAGACTGAGATAAGCACTTTGGTGACATTTTCCTGTAACTTGTTCCCAGTACATTCTAAGTGGCTGCTGACTTTGTGAGGTCTCTAAAAGTGGGTTTTAGGAGCCCAACACAAAATACATGAGCCCCAATGCCTTCCTTCATACAAAACTGACACCCACTTTCCTTAAAAAATCGTGGCTCAAAATGGCATTTTTGGGCTGAGATAAGCACTTTGGTGACATTTTCCTGTAACTTGTTCCCAGTACATTCTAAGTGGCTGCTGACTTTGTGAGGTCTCTAAAAGTGGGTTTTAGGAGCCCAACACAAAATACATGAGCCCTAATGCCTTCTTTCAGACAAAACTGACTTCCACTTTCTTAAAAAAATCTTGGGTCAAAATAGCATTATTAGACTGAAATAAGCACTTTGGTGACATTTTCCTGTAACTTGTTCCCAGTACATTCTAAGTGGCTGCTGACTTTGTGAGGTCTCTAAAAGTGGGTTTTAGGAGCCCAACACAAAATACATGAGCCCCAATGCCTTCCTTCATACAAAACTGACACCCACTTTCCTTAAAAAATCGTGGCTCAAAATGGCATTTTTGGGCTGAGATAAGCACTTTGGTGACATTTTCCTGTAACTTGTTCCCAGTACATTCTAAGTGGCTGCTGACTTTGTGAGGTCTCTAAAAGTGGGTTTTAGGAGCCCAACACAAAATACATGAGCCCTAATGCCTTCTTTCAGACAAAACTGACTTCCACTTTCTTAAAAAAATCTTGGGTCAAAATAGCATTATTAGACTGAGATAAGCACTTTGGTGACATTTTCCTGTAACTTGTTCCCAGTACATTCTAAGTGGCTGCTGACTTTGTGAGGTCTCTAAAAGTGGGTTTTAGGAGCCCAACACAAAATACATGAGCCCCAATGCCTTCCTTCATACAAAACTGACACCCACTTTCCTTAAAAAATCGTGGCTCAAAATGGCATTTTTGGGCTGAGATAAGCACTTTGGTGACATTTTCCTGTAACTTGTTCCCAGTACATTCTAAGTGGCTGCTGACTTTGTGAGGTCTCTAAAAGTGGGTTTTAGGAGCCCAACACAAAATACATGAGCCCTAATGCCTTCTTTCAGACAAAACTGACTTCCACTTTCTTAAAAAAATCTTGGGTCAAAATAGCATTATTAGACTGAGATAAGCACTTTGGTGACATTTTCCTGTAACTTGTTCCCAGTACATTCTAAGTGGCTGCTGACTTTGTGAGGTCTCTAAAAGTGGGTTTTAGGAGCCCAACACAAAATACATGAGCCCCAATGCCTTCCTTCATACAAAACTGACACCCACTTTCCTTAAAAAATCGTGGCTCAAAATGGCATTTTTGGGCTGAGATAAGCACTTTGGTGACATTTTCCTGTAACTTGTTCCCAGTACATTCTAAGTGGCTGCTGACTTTGTGAGGTCTCTAAAAGTGGGTTTTAGGAGCCCAACACAAAATACATGAGCCCTAATGCCTTCTTTCAGACAAAACTGACTTCCACTTTCTTAAAAAAATCTTGGGTCAAAATAGCATTATTAGACTGAGATAAGCACTTTGGTGACATTTTCCTGTAACTTGTTCCCAGTACATTCTAAGTGGCTGCTGACTTTGTGAGGTCTCTAAAAGTGGGTTTTAGGAGCCCAACACAAAATACATGAGCCCCAATGCCTTCCTTCATACAAAACTGACACCCACTTTCCTTAAAAAATCGTGGCTCAAAATGGCATTTTTGGGCTGAGATAAGCACTTTGGTGACATTTTCCTGTAACTTGTTCCCAGTACATTCTAAGTGGCTGCTGACTTTGTGAGGTCTCTAAAAGTGGGTTTTAGGAGCCCAACACAAAATACATGAGCCCTAATGCCTTCTTTCAGACAAAACTGACTTCCACTTTCTTAAAAAAATCTTGGGTCAAAATAGCATTATTAGACTGAGATAAGCACTTTGGTGACATTTTCCTGTAACTTGTTCCCAGTACATTCTAAGTGGCTGCTGACTTTGTGAGGTCTCTAAAAGTGGGTTTTAGGAGCCCAACACAAAATACATGAGCCCTAATGCCTTCTTTCAGACAAAACTGACTTCCACTTTCTTAAAAAAATCTTGGGTCAAAATAGCATTATTAGACTGAGATAAGCACTTTGGTGACATTTTCCTGTAACTTGTTCCCAGTACATTCTAAGTGGCTGCTGACTTTGTGAGGTCTCTAAAAGTGGGTTTTAGGAGCCCAACACAAAATACATGAGCCCCAATGCCTTCCTTCATACAAAACTGACACCCACTTTCCTTAAAAAATCGTGGCTCAAAATGGCATTTTTGGGCTGAGATAAGCACTTTGGTGACATTTTCCTGTAACTTGTTCCCAGTACATTCTAAGTGGCTGCTGACTTTGTGAGGTCTCTAAAAGTGGGTTTTAGGAGCCCAACACAAAATACATGAGCCCTAATGCCTTCTTTCAGACAAAACTGACTTCCACTTTCTTAAAAAAATCTTGGGTCAAAATAGCATTATTAGACTGAGATAAGCACTTTGGTGACATTTTCCTGTAACTTGTTCCCAGTACATTCTAAGTGGCTGCTGACTTTGTGAGGTCTCTAAAAGTGGGTTTTAGGAGCCCAACACAAAATACATGAGCCCCAATGCCTTCCTTCATACAAAACTGACACCCACTTTCCTTAAAAAATCGTGGCTCAAAATGGCATTTTTGGGCTGAGATAAGCACTTTGGTGACATTTTCCTGTAACTTGTTCCCAGTACATTCTAAGTGGCTGCTGACTTTGTGAGGTCTCTAAAAGTGGGTTTTAGGAGCCCAACACAAAATACATGAGCCCTAATGCCTTCTTTCAGACAAAACTGACTTCCACTTTCTTAAAAAAATCTTGGGTCAAAATAGCATTATTAGACTGAAATAAGCACTTTGGTGACATTTTCCTGTAACTTGTTCCCAGTACATTCTAAGTGGCTGCTGACTTTGTGAGGTCTCTAAAAGTGGGTTTTAGGAGCCCAACACAAAATACATGAGCCCCAATGCCTTCCTTCATACAAAACTGACACCCACTTTCCTTAAAAAATCGTGGCTCAAAATGGCATTTTTGGGCTGAGATAAGCACTTTGGTGACATTTTCCTGTAACTTGTTCCCAGTACATTCTAAGTGGCTGCTGACTTTGTGAGGTCTCTAAAAGTGGGTTTTAGGAGCCCAACACAAAATACATGAGCCCTAATGCCTTCTTTCAGACAAAACTGACTTCCACTTTCTTAAAAAAATCTTGGGTCAAAATAGCATTATTAGACTGAGATAAGCACTTTGGTGACATTTTCCTGTAACTTGTTCCCAGTACATTCTAAGTGGCTGCTGACTTTGTGAGGTCTCTAAAAGTGGGTTTTAGGAGCCCAACACAAAATACATGAGCCCCAATGCCTTCCTTCATACAAAACTGACACCCACTTTCCTTAAAAAATCGTGGCTCAAAATGGCATTTTTGGGCTGAGATAAGCACTTTGGTGACATTTTCCTGTAACTTGTTCCCAGTACATTCTAAGTGGCTGCTGACTTTGTGAGGTCTCTAAAAGTGGGTTTTAGGAGCCCAACACAAAATACATGAGCCCTAATGCCTTCTTTCAGACAAAACTGACTTCCACTTTCTTAAAAAAATCTTGGGTCAAAATAGCATTATTAGACTGAGATAAGCACTTTGGTGACATTTTCCTGTAACTTGTTCCCAGTACATTCTAAGTGGCTGCTGACTTTGTGAGGTCTCTAAAAGTGGGTTTTAGGAGCCCAACACAAAATACATGAGCCCCAATGCCTTCCTTCATACAAAACTGACACCCACTTTCCTTAAAAAATCGTGGCTCAAAATGGCATTTTTGGGCTGAGATAAGCACTTTGGTGACATTTTCCTGTAACTTGTTCCCAGTACATTCTAAGTGGCTGCTGACTTTGTGAGGTCTCTAAAAGTGGGTTTTAGGAGCCCAACACAAAATACATGAGCCCTAATGCCTTCTTTCAGACAAAACTGACTTCCACTTTCTTAAAAAAATCTTGGGTCAAAATAGCATTATTAGACTGAGATAAGCACTTTGGTGACATTTTCCTGTAACTTGTTCCCAGTACATTCTAAGTGGCTGCTGACTTTGTGAGGTCTCTAAAAGTGGGTTTTAGGAGCCCAACACAAAATACATGAGCCCCAATGCCTTCCTTCATACAAAACTGACACCCACTTTCCTTAAAAAATCGTGGCTCAAAATGGCATTTTTGGGCTGAGATAAGCACTTTGGTGACATTTTCCTGTAACTTGTTCCCAGTACATTCTAAGTGGCTGCTGACTTTGTGAGGTCTCTAAAAGTGGGTTTTAGGAGCCCAACACAAAATACATGAGCCCTAATGCCTTCTTTCAGACAAAACTGACTTCCACTTTCTTAAAAAAATCTTGGGTCAAAATAGCATTATTAGACTGAGATAAGCACTTTGGTGACATTTTCCTGTAACTTGTTCCCAGTACATTCTAAGTGGCTGCTGACTTTGTGAGGTCTCTAAAAGTGGGTTTTAGGAGCCCAACACAAAATACATGAGCCCTAATGCCTTCTTTCAGACAAAACTGACTTCCACTTTCTTAAAAAAATCTTGGGTCAAAATAGCATTATTAGACTGAGATAAGCACTTTGGTGACATTTTCCTGTAACTTGTTCCCAGTACATTCTAAGTGGCTGCTGACTTTGTGAGGTCTCTAAAAGTGGGTTTTAGGAGCCCAACACAAAATACATGAGCCCCAATGCCTTCCTTCATACAAAACTGACACCCACTTTCCTTAAAAAATCGTGGCTCAAAATGGCATTTTTGGGCTGAGATAAGCACTTTGGTGACATTTTCCTGTAACTTGTTCCCAGTACATTCTAAGTGGCTGCTGACTTTGTGAGGTCTCTAAAAGTGGGTTTTAGGAGCCCAACACAAAATACATGAGCCCTAATGCCTTCTTTCAGACAAAACTGACTTCCACTTTCTTAAAAAAATCTTGGGTCAAAATAGCATTATTAGACTGAGATAAGCACTTTGGTGACATTTTCCTGTAACTTGTTCCCAGTACATTCTAAGTGGCTGCTGACTTTGTGAGGTCTCTAAAAGTGGGTTTTAGGAGCCCAACACAAAATACATGAGCCCCAATGCCTTCCTTCATACAAAACTGACACCCACTTTCCTTAAAAAATCGTGGCTCAAAATGGCATTTTTGGGCTGAGATAAGCACTTTGGTGACATTTTCCTGTAACTTGTTCCCAGTACATTCTAAGTGGCTGCTGACTTTGTGAGGTCTCTAAAAGTGGGTTTTAGGAGCCCAACACAAAATACATGAGCCCTAATGCCTTCTTTCAGACAAAACTGACTTCCACTTTCTTAAAAAAATCTTGGGTCAAAATAGCATTATTAGACTGAGATAAGCACTTTGGTGACATTTTCCTGTAACTTGTTCCCAGTACATTCTAAGTGGCTGCTGACTTTGTGAGGTCTCTAAAAGTGGGTTTTAGGAGCCCAACACAAAATACATGAGCCCCAATGCCTTCCTTCATACAAAACTGACACCCACTTTCCTTAAAAAATCGTGGCTCAAAATGGCATTTTTGGGCTGAGATAAGCACTTTGGTGACATTTTCCTGTAACTTGTTCCCAGTACATTCTAAGTGGCTGCTGACTTTGTGAGGTCTCTAAAAGTGGGTTTTAGGAGCCCAACACAAAATACATGAGCCCCAATGCCTTCCTTCATACAAAACTGACACCCACTTTCCTTAAAAAATCGTGGCTCAAAATGGCATTTTTGGGCTGAGATAAGCACTTTGGTGACATTTTCCTGTAACTTGTTCCCAGTACATTCTAAGTGGCTGCTGACTTTGTGAGGTCTCTAAAAGTGGGTTTTAGGAGCCCAACACAAAATACATGAGCCCTAATGCCTTCTTTCAGACAAAACTGACTTCCACTTTCTTAAAAAAATCTTGGGTCAAAATAGCATTATTAGACTGAGATAAGCACTTTGGTGACATTTTCCTGTAACTTGTTCCCAGTACATTCTAAGTGGCTGCTGACTTTGTGAGGTCTCTAAAAGTGGGTTTTAGGAGCCCAACACAAAATACATGAGCCCCAATGCCTTCCTTCATACAAAACTGACACCCACTTTCCTTAAAAAATCGTGGCTCAAAATGGCATTTTTGGGCTGAGATAAGCACTTTGGTGACATTTTCCTGTAACTTGTTCCCAGTACATTCTAAGTGGCTGCTGACTTTGTGAGGTCTCTAAAAGTGGGTTTTAGGAGCCCAACACAAAATACATGAGCCCTAATGCCTTCTTTCAGACAAAACTGACTTCCACTTTCTTAAAAAAATCTTGGGTCAAAATAGCATTATTAGACTGAGATAAGCACTTTGGTGACATTTTCCTGTAACTTGTTCCCAGTACATTCTAAGTGGCTGCTGACTTTGTGAGGTCTCTAAAAGTGGGTTTTAGGAGCCCAACACAAAATACATGAGCCCCAATGCCTTCCTTCATACAAAACTGACACCCACTTTCCTTAAAAAATCGTGGCTCAAAATGGCATTTTTGGGCTGAGATAAGCACTTTGGTGACATTTTCCTGTAACTTGTTCCCAGTACATTCTAAGTGGCTGCTGACTTTGTGAGGTCTCTAAAAGTGGGTTTTAGGAGCCCAACACAAAATACATGAGCCCTAATGCCTTCTTTCAGACAAAACTGACTTCCACTTTCTTAAAAAAATCTTGGGTCAAAATAGCATTATTAGACTGAGATAAGCACTTTGGTGACATTTTCCTGTAACTTGTTCCCAGTACATTCTAAGTGGCTGCTGACTTTGTGAGGTCTCTAAAAGTGGGTTTTAGGAGCCCAACACAAAATACATGAGCCCCAATGCCTTCCTTCATACAAAACTGACACCCACTTTCCTTAAAAAATCGTGGCTCAAAATGGCATTTTTGGGCTGAGATAAGCACTTTGGTGACATTTTCCTGTAACTTGTTCCCAGTACATTCTAAGTGGCTGCTGACTTTGTGAGGTCTCTAAAAGTGGGTTTTAGGAGCCCAACACAAAATACATGAGCCCTAATGCCTTCTTTCAGACAAAACTGACTTCCACTTTCTTAAAAAAATCTTGGGTCAAAATAGCATTATTAGACTGAGATAAGCACTTTGGTGACATTTTCCTGTAACTTGTTCCCAGTACATTCTAAGTGGCTGCTGACTTTGTGAGGTCTCTAAAAGTGGGTTTTAGGAGCCCAACACAAAATACATGAGCCCCAATGCCTTCCTTCATACAAAACTGACACCCACTTTCCTTAAAAAATCGTGGCTCAAAATGGCATTTTTGGGCTGAGATAAGCACTTTGGTGACATTTTCCTGTAACTTGTTCCCAGTACATTCTAAGTGGCTGCTGACTTTGTGAGGTCTCTAAAAGTGGGTTTTAGGAGCCCAACACAAAATACATGAGCCCTAATGCCTTCTTTCAGACAAAACTGACTTCCACTTTCTTAAAAAAATCTTGGGTCAAAATAGCATTATTAGACTGAGATAAGCACTTTGGTGACATTTTCCTGTAACTTGTTCCCAGTACATTCTAAGTGGCTGCTGACTTTGTGAGGTCTCTAAAAGTGGGTTTTAGGAGCCCAACACAAAATACATGAGCCCCAATGCCTTCCTTCATACAAAACTGACACCCACTTTCCTTAAAAAATCGTGGCTCAAAATGGCATTTTTGGGCTGAGATAAGCACTTTGGTGACATTTTCCTGTAACTTGTTCCCAGTACATTCTAAGTGGCTGCTGACTTTGTGAGGTCTCTAAAAGTGGGTTTTAGGAGCCCAACACAAAATACATGAGCCCTAATGCCTTCTTTCAGACAAAACTGACTTCCACTTTCTTAAAAAAATCTTGGGTCAAAATAGCATTATTAGACTGAGATAAGCACTTTGGTGACATTTTCCTGTAACTTGTTCCCAGTACATTCTAAGTGGCTGCTGACTTTGTGAGGTCTCTAAAAGTGGGTTTTAGGAGCCCAACACAAAATACATGAGCCCCAATGCCTTCCTTCATACAAAACTGACACCCACTTTCCTTAAAAAATCGTGGCTCAAAATGGCATTTTTGGGCTGAGATAAGCACTTTGGTGACATTTTCCTTTAACTTGTTCCCAGTACATTCTAAGTGGCTGCTGACTTTGTGAGGTCTCTAAAAGTGGGTTTTAGGAGCCCAACACAAAATACATGAGCCCTAATGCCTTCTTTCAGACAAAACTGACTTCCACTTTCTTAAAAAAATCTTGGGTCAAAATAGCATTATTAGACTGAGATAAGCACTTTGGTGACATTTTCCTGTAACTTGTTCCCAGTACATTCTAAGTGGCTGCTGACTTTGTGAGGTCTCTAAAAGTGGGTTTTAGGAGCCCAACACAAAATACATGAGCCCCAATGCCTTCCTTCATACAAAACTGACACCCACTTTCCTTAAAAAATCGTGGCTCAAAATGGCATTTTTGGGCTGAGATAAGCACTTTGGTGACATTTTCCTGTAACTTGTTCCCAGTACATTCTAAGTGGCTGCTGACTTTGTGAGGTCTCTAAAAGTGGGTTTTAGGAGCCCAACACAAAATACATGAGCCCTAATGCCTTCTTTCAGACAAAACTGACTTCCACTTTCTTAAAAAAATCTTGGGTCAAAATAGCATTATTAGACTGAGATAAGCACTTTGGTGACATTTTCCTGTAACTTGTTCCCAGTACATTCTAAGTGGCTGCTGACTTTGAGGTCTCTAAAAGTGGGTTTTAGGAGCCCAACACAAAATACATGAGCCCCAATGCCTTCCTTCATACAAAACTGACACCCACTTTCCTTAAAAAATCGTGGCTCAAAATGGCATTTTTGGGCTGAGATAAGCACTTTGGTGACATTTTCCTGTAACTTGTTCCCAGTACATTCTAAGTGGCTGCTGACTTTGTGAGGTCTCTAAAAGTGGGTTTTAGGAGCCCAACACAAAATACATGAGCCCTAATGCCTTCTTTCAGACAAAACTGACTTCCACTTTCTTAAAAAAATCTTGGGTCAAAATAGCATTATTAGACTGAGATAAGCACTTTGGTGACATTTTCCTGTAACTTGTTCCCAGTACATTCTAAGTGGCTGCTGACTTTGTGAGGTCTCTAAAAGTGGGTTTTAGGAGCCCAACACAAAATACATGAGCCCTAATGCCTTCTTTCAGACAAAACTGACTTCCACTTTCTTAAAAAATCTTGGGTCAAAATAGCATTATTAGACTGAGATAAGCACTTTGGTGACATTTTCCTGTAACTTGTTCCCAGTACATTCTAAGTGGCTGCTGACTTTGTGAGGTCTCTAAAAGTGGGTTTTAGGAGCCCAACACAAAATACATGAGCCCCAATGCCTTCCTTCATACAAAACTGACACCCACTTTCCTTAAAAAATCGTGGCTCAAAATGGCATTTTTGGGCTGAGATAAGCACTTTGGTGACATTTTCCTGTAACTTGTTCCCAGTACATTCTAAGTGGCTGCTGACTTTGTGAGGTCTCTAAAAGTGGGTTTTAGGAGCCCAACACAAAATACATGAGCCCTAATGCCTTCTTTCAGACAAAACTGACTTCCACTTTCTTAAAAAAATCTTGGGTCAAAATAGCATTATTAGACTGAGATAAGCACTTTGGTGACATTTTCCTGTAACTTGTTCCCAGTACATTCTAAGTGGCTGCTGACTTTGTGAGGTCTCTAAAAGTGGGTTTTAGGAGCCCAACACAAAATACATGAGCCCCAATGCCTTCCTTCATACAAAACTGACACCCACTTTCCTTAAAAAATCGTGGCTCAAAATGGCATTTTTGGGCTGAGATAAGCACTTTGGTGACATTTTCCTGTAACTTGTTCCCAGTACATTCTAAGTGGCTGCTGACTTTGTGAGGTCTCTAAAAGTGGGTTTTAGGAGCCCAACACAAAATACATGAGCCCTAATGCCTTCTTTCAGACAAAACTGACTTCCACTTTCTTAAAAAAATCTTGGGTCAAAATAGCATTATTAGACTGAGATAAGCACTTTGGTGACATTTTCCTGTAACTTGTTCCCAGTACATTCTAAGTGGCTGCTGACTTTGTGAGGTCTCTAAAAGTGGGTTTTAGGAGCCCAACACAAAATACATGAGCCCCAATGCCTTCCTTCATACAAAACTGACACCCACTTTCCTTAAAAAATCGTGGCTCAAAATGGCATTTTTGGGCTGAGATAAGCACTTTGGTGACATTTTCCTGTAACTTGTTCCCAGTACATTCTAAGTGGCTGCTGACTTTGTGAGGTCTCTAAAAGTGGGTTTTAGGAGCCCAACACAAAATACATGAGCCCCAATGCCTTCCTTCATACAAAACTGACACCCACTTTCCTTAAAAAATCGTGGCTCAAAATGGCATTTTTGGGCTGAGATAAGCACTTTGGTGACATTTTCCTGTAACTTGTTCCCAGTACATTCTAAGTGGCTGCTGACTTTGTGAGGTCTCTAAAAGTGGGTTTTAGGAGCCCAACACAAAATACATGAGCCCTAATGCCTTCTTTCAGACAAAACTGACTTCCACTTTCTTAAAAAAATCTTGGGTCAAAATAGCATTATTAGACTGAGATAAGCACTTTGGTGACATTTTCCTGTAACTTGTTCCCAGTACATTCTAAGTGGCTGCTGACTTTGTGAGGTCTCTAAAAGTGGGTTTTAGGAGCCCAACACAAAATACATGAGCCCCAATGCCTTCCTTCATACAAAACTGACACCCACTTTCCTTAAAAAATCGTGGCTCAAAATGGCATTTTTGGGCTGAGATAAGCACTTTGGTGACATTTTCCTGTAACTTGTTCCCAGTACATTCTAAGTGGCTGCTGACTTTGTGAGGTCTCTAAAAGTGGGTTTTAGGAGCCCAACACAAAATACATGAGCCCTAATGCCTTCTTTCAGACAAAACTGACTTCCACTTTCTTAAAAAATCTTGGGTCAAAATAGCATTATTAGACTGAGATAAGCACTTTGGTGACATTTTCCTGTAACTTGTTCCCAGTACATTCTAAGTGGCTGCTGACTTTGTGAGGTCTCTAAAAGTGGGTTTTAGGAGCCCAACACAAAATACATGAGCCCCAATGCCTTCCTTCATACAAAACTGACACCCACTTTCCTTAAAAAATCGTGGCTCAAAATGGCATTTTTGGGCTGAGATAAGCACTTTGGTGACATTTTCCTGTAACTTGTTCCCAGTACATTCTAAGTGGCTGCTGACTTTGTGAGGTCTCTAAAAGTGGGTTTTAGGAGCCCAACACAAAATACATGAGCCCTAATGCCTTCTTTCAGACAAAACTGACTTCCACTTTCTTAAAAAAATCTTGGGTCATAGCATTATTAGACTGAGATAAGCACTTTGGTGACATTTTCCTGTAACTTGTTCCCAGTACATTCTAAGTGGCTGCTGACTTTGTGAGGTCTCTAAAAGTGGGTTTTAGGAGCCCAACACAAAATACATGAGCCCCAATGCCTTCCTTCATACAAAACTGACACCCACTTTCCTTAAAAAATCGTGGCTCAAAATGGCATTTTTGGGCTGAGATAAGCACTTTGGTGACATTTTCCTGTAACTTGTTCCCAGTACATTCTAAGTGGCTGCTGACTTTGTGAGGTCTCTAAAAGTGGGTTTTAGGAGCCCAACACAAAATACATGAGCCCTAATGCCTTCTTTCAGACAAAACTGACTTCCACTTTCTTAAAAAAATCTTGGGTCAAAATAGCATTATTAGACTGAGATAAGCACTTTGGTGACATTTTCCTGTAACTTGTTCCCAGTACATTCTAAGTGGCTGCTGACTTTGTGAGGTCTCTAAAAGTGGGTTTTAGGAGCCCAACACAAAATACATGAGCCCCAATTGCCTTCCTTCATACAAAACTGACACCCACTTTCCTTAAAAAAATCGTGGCTCAAAATGGCATTTTTGGGCTGAGATAAGCACTTTGGTGACATTTTCCTGTAACTTGTTCCCAGTACATTCTAAGTGGCTGCTGACTTTGTGAGGTCTCTAAAAGTGGGTTTTAGGAGCCCAACACAAAATACATGAGCCCTAATGCCTTCTTTCAGACAAAACTGACTTCCACTTTCTTAAAAAAATCTTGGGTCAAAATAGCATTATTAGACTGAGATAAGCACTTTGGTGACATTTTCCTGTAACTTGTTCCCAGTACATTCTAAGTGGCTGCTGACTTTGTGAGGTCTCTAAAAGTGGGTTTTAGGAGCCCAACACAAAATACATGAGCCCCAATGCCTTCCTTCATACAAAACTGACACCCACTTTCCTTAAAAAATCGTGGCTCAAAATGGCATTTTTGGGCTGAGATAAGCACTTTGGTGACATTTTCCTGTAACTTGTTCCCAGTACATTCTAAGTGGCTGCTGACTTTGTGAGGTCTCTAAAAGTGGGTTTTAGGAGCCCAACACAAAATACATGAGCCCTAATGCCTTCTTTCAGACAAAACTGACTTCCACTTTCTTAAAAAAATCTTGGGTCAAAATAGCATTATTAGACTGAGATAAGCACTTTGGTGACATTTTCCTGTAACTTGTTCCCAGTACATTCTAAGTGGCTGCTGACTTTGTGAGGTCTCTAAAAGTGGGTTTTTAGGAGCCCAACACAAAAATACATGAGCCCCAATGCCTTCCTTCATACAAAACTGACACCCACTTTCCTTAAAAAATCGTGGCTCAAAATGGCATTTTTGGGCTGAGATAAGCACTTTGGTGACATTTTCCTGTAACTTGTTCCCAGTACATTCTAAGTGGCTGCTGACTTTGTGAGGTCTCTAAAAGTGGGTTTTAGGAGCCCAACACAAAATACATGAGCCCTAATGCCTTCTTTCAGACAAAACTGACTTCCCACTTTCTTAAAAAAATCTTGGGTCAAAATAGCATTATTAGACTGAGATAAGCACTTTGGTGACATTTTCCTGTAACTTGTTCCCAGTACATTCTAAGTGGCTGCTGACTTTGTGAGGTCTCTAAAAGTGGGTTTTAGGAGCCCAGACACAAAATACATGAGCCCCAATGCCTTCCTTCATACAAAACTGACACCCACTTTCCTTAAAAAATCGTGGCTCAAAATGGCATTTTTGGGCTGAGATAAGCACTTTGGTGACATTTTTCCTGTAACTTGTTCCCAGTACATTCTAAGTGGCTGCTGACTTTGTGAGGTCTCTAAAAGTGGGTTTTAGGAGCCCAACACAAAATACATGAGCCCTAATGCCTTCTTTCAGACAAAACTGACTTCCACTTTCTTAAAAAAATCTTGGGTCAAAATAGCATTATTAGACTGAGATAAGCACTTTGGTGACATTTTCCTGTAACTTGTTCCCCAGTACATTCTAAGTGGCTGCTGACTTTGTGAGGTCTCTAAAAGTGGGTTTTAGGAGCCCAACACAAAATACATGAGCCCCAATGCCTTCCTTCATACAAAACTGACACCCACTTTCTTAAAAAATCGTGGCTCAAAATGGCATTTTTGGGCTGAGATAAGCACTTTGGTGACATTTTCCTGTAACTTGTTCCAGTACATTCTAAGTGGCTGCTGACTTTGTGAGGTCTCTAAAAGTGGGTTTTAGGAGCCCAACACAAAATACATGAGCCCTAATGCCTTCTTTCAGACAAAACTGACTTCCACTTTCTTAAAAAAATCTTGGGTCAAAATAGCATTATTAGACTGAGATAAGCACTTTGGTGACATTTTCCTGTAACTTGTTCCCAGTACATTCTAAGTGGCTGCTGACTTTGTGAGGTCTCTAAAAGTGGGTTTTAGGAGCCCAACACAAAATACATGAGCCCCAATGCCTTCCTTCATACAAAACTGACACCCACTTTCCTTAAAAAATCGTGGCTCAAAATGGCATTTTTGGGCTGAGATAAGCACTTTGGTGACATTTTCCTGTAACTTGTTCCCAGTACATTCTAAGTGGCTGCTGACTTTGTGAGGTCTCTAAAAGTGGGTTTTAGGAGCCCAACACAAAATACATGAGCCCTAATGCCTTCTTTCAGACAAAACTGACTTCCACTTTCTTAAAAAAATCTTGGGTCAAAATAGCATTATTAGACTGAGATAAGCACTTTGGTGACATTTTCCTGTAACTTGTTCCCAGTACATTCTAAGTGGCTGCTGACTTTGTGAGGTCTCTAAAAGTGGGTTTTAGGAGCCCAACACAAAATACATGAGCCCCAATGCCTTCCTTCATACAAAACTGACACCCACTTTCCTTAAAAAATCGTGGCTCAAAATGGCATTTTTGGGCTGAGATAAGCACTTTGGTGACATTTTCCTGTAACTTGTTCCCAGTACATTCTAAGTGGCTGCTGACTTTGTGAGGTCTCTAAAAGTGGGTTTTAGGAGCCCAACACAAAATATATGAGCCCTAATGCCTTCTTTCAGACAAAACTGACTTCCACTTTCTTAAAAAAATCTTGGGTCAAAATAGCATTATTAGACTGAGATAAGCACTTTGGTGACATTTTCCTGTAACTTGTTCCCAGTACATTCTAAGTGGCTGCTGACTTTGTGAGGTCTCTAAAAGTGGGTTTTAGGAGCCCAACACAAAATACATGAGCCCCAATGCCTTCCTTCATACAAAACTGACACCCACTTTCCTTAAAAAATCGTGGCTCAAAATGGCATTTTTGGGCTGAGATAAGCACTTTGGTGACATTTTCCTGTAACTTGTTCCCAGTACATTCTAAGTGGCTGCTGACTTTGTGAGGTCTCTAAAAGTGGGTTTTAGGAGCCCAACACAAAATACATGAGCCCTAATGCCTTCTTTCAGACAAAACTGACTTCCACTTTCTTAAAAAAATCTTGGGTCAAAATAGCATTATTAGACTGAGATAAGCACTTTTTTGACATTTTCCTGTAACTTGTTCCCAGTACATTCTAAGTGGCTGCTGACTTTGTGAGGTCTCTAAAAGTGGGTTTTAGGAGCCCAACACAAAATACATGAGCCCCAATGCCTTCCTTCATACAAAACTGACACCCACTTTCCTTAAAAAATCGTGGCTCAAAATGGCATTTTTGGGCTGAGATAAGCACTTTGGTGACATTTTCCTGTAACTTGTTCCCAGTACATTCTAAGTGGCTGCTGACTTTGTGAGGTCTCTAAAAGTGGGTTTTAGGAGCCCAACACAAAATACATGAGCCCTAATGCCTTCTTTCAGACAAAACTGACTTCCACTTTCTTAAAAAAATCTTGGGTCAAAATAGCATTATTAGACTGAGATAAGCACTTTGGTGACATTTTCCTGTAACTTGTTCCCAGTACATTCTAAGTGGCTGCTGACTTTGTGAGGTCTCTAAAAGTGGGTTTTAGGAGCCCAACACAAAATACATGAGCCCCAATGCCTTCCTTCATACAAAACTGACACCCACTTTCCTTAAAAAATCGTGGCTCAAAATGGCATTTTTGGGCTGAGATAAGCACTTTGGTGACATTTTCCTGTAACTTGTTCCCAGTACATTCTAAGTGGCTGCTGACTTTGTGAGGTCTCTAAAAGTGGGTTTTAGGAGCCCAACACAAAATACATGAGCCCTAATGCCTTCTTTCAGACAAAACTGACTTCCACTTTCTTAAAAAAATCTTGGGTCAAAATAGCATTATTAGACTGAGATAAGCACTTTGGTGACATTTTCCTGTAACTTGTTCCCAGTACATTCTAAGTGGCTGCTGACTTTGTGAGGTCTCTAAAAGTGGGTTTTAGGAGCCCAACACAAAATACATGAGCCCCAATGCCTTCCTTCATACAAAACTGACACCCACTTTCCTTAAAAAATCGTGGCTCAAAATGGCATTTTTGGGCTGAGATAAGCACTTTGGTGACATTTTCCTGTAACTTGTTCCCAGTACATTCTAAGTGGCTGCTGACTTTGTGAGGTCTCTAAAAGTGGGTTTTAGGAGCCCAACACAAAATACATGAGCCCCAATGCCTTCCTTCATACAAAACTGACACCCACTTTCCTTAAAAAATCGTGGCTCAAAATGGCATTTTTGGGCTGAGATAAGCACTTTGGTGACATTTTCCTGTAACTTGTTCCCAGTACATTCTAAGTGGCTGCTGACTTTGTGAGGTCTCTAAAAGTGGGTTTTAGGAGCCCAACACAAAATACATGAGCCCTAATGCCTTCCTTCAGACAGAACTGACACCCACTTTCTTTAAAAAATCGTGGTTCAAAATAGCATTTTTGGGCTGAGATAAGCACTTTGGTGACATTTTCCTGTAACTTGTTCCCAGTACATTCTAAGTGGCTGCTGACTTTGTGAGGTCTCTAAAAGTGGGTTTTAGGAGCCCAACACAAAATACATGAGCCCTAATGCCTTCTTTCAGACAAAACTGACTTCCACTTTCTTAAAAAAATCTTGGGTCAAAATAGCATTATTAGACTGAGATAAGCACTTTGGTGACATTTTCCTGTAACTTGTTCCCAGTACATTCTAAGTGGCTGCTGACTTTGTGAGGTCTCTAAAAGTGGGTTTTAGGAGCCCAACACAAAATACATGAGCCCCAATGCCTTCCTTCATACAAAATCGACACCCACTTTCCTTAAAAAATCGTGGCTCAAAATGGCATTTTTGGGCTGAGATAAGCACTTTGGTGACATTTTCCTGTAACTTGTTCCCAGTACATTCTAAGTGGCTGCTGACTTTGTGAGGTCTCTAAAAGTGGGTTTTAGGAGCCCAACACAAAATACATGAGCCCTAATGCCTTCTTTCAGACAAAACTGACTTCCACTTTCTTAAAAAAATCTTGGGTCAAAATAGCATTATTAGACTGAGATAAGCACTTTGGTGACATTTTCCTGTAACTTGTTCCCAGTACATTCTAAGTGGCTGCTGACTTTGTGAGGTCTCTAAAAGTGGGTTTTAGGAGCCCAACACAAAATACATGAGCCCCAATGCCTTCCTTCATACAAAACTGACACCCACTTTCCTTAAAAAATCGTGGCTCAAAATGGCATTTTTGGGCTGAGATAAGCACTTTGGTGACATTTTCCTGTAACTTGTTCCCAGTACATTCTAAGTGGCTGCTGACTTTGTGAGGTCTCTAAAAGTGGGTTTTAGGAGCCCAACACAAAATACATGAGCCCTAATGCCTTCTTTCAGACAAAACTGACTTCCACTTTCTTAAAAAAATCTTAGGTCAAAATAGCATTATTAGACTGAGATAAGCACTTTGGTGACATTTTCCTGTAACTTGTTCCCAGTACATTCTAAGTGGCTGCTGACTTTGTGAGGTCTCTAAAAGTGGGTTTTAGGAGCCCAACACAAAATACATGAGCCCCAATGCCTTCCTTCATACAAAACTGACACCCACTTTCCTTAAAAAATCGTGGCTCAAAATGGCATTTTTGGGCTGAGATAAGCACTTTGGTGACATTTTCCTGTAACTTGTTCCCAGTACATTCTAAGTGGCTGCTGACTTTGTGAGGTCTCTAAAAGTGGGTTTTAGGAGCCCAACACAAAATACATGAGCCCCAATGCCTTCCTTCATACAAAACTGACACCCACTTTCCTTAAAAAATCGTGGCTCAAAATGGCATTTTTGGGCTGAGATAAGCACTTTGGTGACATTTTCCTGTAACTTGTTCCCAGTACATTCTAAGTGGCTGCTGACTTTGTGAGGTCTCTAAAAGTGGGTTTTAGGAGCCCAACACAAAATACATGAGCCCTAATGCCTTCCTTCAGACAGAACTGACACCCACTTTCTTTAAAAAATCGTGGTTCAAAATAGCATTTTTGGGCTGAGATAAGCACTTTGGTGACATTTTCCTGTAACTTGTTCCCAGTACATTCTAAGTGGCTGCTGACTTTGTGAGGTCTCTAAAAGTGGGTTTTAGGAGCCCAACACAAAATACATGAGCCCTAATGCCTTCTTTCAGACAAAACTGACTTCCACTTTCTTAAAAAAATCTTGGGTCAAAATAGCATTATTAGACTGAGATAAGCACTTTGGTGACATTTTCCTGTAACTTGTTCCCAGTACATTCTAAGTGGCTGCTGACTTTGTGAGGTCTCTAAAAGTGGGTTTTAGGAGCCCAACACAAAATACATGAGCCCTAATGCCTTCCTTCAGACAGAACTGACACCCACTTTCTTTAAAAAATCGTGGTTCAAAATAGCATTTTTGGGCTGAGATAAGCACTTTGGTGACATTTTCCTGTAACTTGTTCCCAGTACATTCTAAGTGGCTGCTGACTTTGTGAGGTCTCTAAAAGTGGGTTTTAGGAGCCCAACACAAAATACATGAGCCCTAATGCCTTCTTTCAGACAAAACTGACTTCCACTTTCTTAAAAAAATCTTGGGTCAAAATAGCATTATTAGACTGAGATAAGCACTTTGGTGACATTTTCCTGTAACTTGTTCCCAGTACATTCTAAGTGGCTGCTGACTTTGTGAGGTCTCTAAAAGTGGGTTTTAGGAGCCCAACACAAAATACATGAGCCCCAATGCCTTCCTTCATACAAAACTGACTTCCACTTTCTTAAAAAAATCTTGGGTCAAAATAGCATTATTAGACTGAGATAAGCACTTTGGTGACATTTTCCTGTAACTTGTTCCCAGTACATTCTAAGTGGCTGCTGACTTTGTGAGGTCTCTAAAAGTGGGTTTTAGGAGCCCAACACAAAATACATGAGCCCCAATGCCTTCCTTCATACAAAACTGACACCCACTTTCCTTAAAAAATCGTGGCTCAAAATGGCATTTTTGGGCTGAGATAAGCACTTTGGTGACATTTTCCTGTAACTTGTTCCCAGTACATTCTAAGTGGCTGCTGACTTTGTGAGGTCTCTAAAAGTGGGTTTTAGGAGCCCAACACAAAATACATGAGCCCTAATGCCTTCTTTCAGACAAAACTGACTTCCACTTTCTTAAAAAAATCTTGGGTCAAAATAGCATTATTAGACTGAGATAAGCACTTTGGTGACATTTTCCTGTAACTTGTTCCCAGTACATTCTAAGTGGCTGCTGACTTTGTGAGGTCTCTAAAAGTGGGTTTTAGGAGCCCAACACAAAATACATGAGCCCCAATGCCTTCCTTCATACAAAACTGACACCCACTTTCCTTAAAAAATCGTGGCTCAAAATGGCATTTTTGGGCTGAGATAAGCACTTTGGTGACATTTTCCTGTAACTTGTTCCCAGTACATTCTAAGTGGCTGCTGACTTTGTGAGGTCTCTAAAAGTGGGTTTTAGGAGCCCAACACAAAATACATGAGCCCTAATGCCTTCTTTCAGACAAAACTGACTTCCACTTTCTTAAAAAAATCTTGGGTCAAAATAGCATTATTAGACTGAGATAAGCACTTTGGTGACATTTTCCTGTAACTTGTTCCCAGTACATTCTAAGTGGCTGCTGACTTTGTGAGGTCTCTAAAAGTGGGTTTTAGGAGCCCAACACAAAATACATGAGCCCTAATGCCTTCTTTCAGACAAAACTGACTTCCACTTTCTTAAAAAAATCTTGGGTCAAAATAGCATTATTAGACTGAGATAAGCACTTTGGTGACATTTTCCTGTAACTTGTTCCCAGTACATTCTAAGTGGCTGCTGACTTTGTGAGGTCTCTAAAAGTGGGTTTTAGGAGCCCAACACAAAATACATGAGCCCCAATGCCTTCCTTCATACAAAACTGACACCCACTTTCCTTAAAAAATCGTGGCTCAAAATGGCATTTTTGGGCTGAGATAAGCACTTTGGTGACATTTTCCTGTAACTTGTTCCCAGTACATTCTAAGTGGCTGCTGACTTTGTGAGGTCTCTAAAAGTGGGTTTTAGGAGCCCAACACAAAATACATGAGCCCTAATGCCTTCTTTCAGACAAAACTGACTTCCACTTTCTTAAAAAAATCTTGGGTCAAAATAGCATTATTAGACTGAGATAAGCACTTTGGTGACATTTTCCTGTAACTTGTTCCCAGTACATTCTAAGTGGCTGCTGACTTTGTGAGGTCTCTAAAAGTGGGTTTTAGGAGCCCAACACAAAATACATGAGCCCCAATGCCTTCCTTCATACAAAACTGACACCCACTTTCCTTAAAAAATCGTGGCTCAAAATGGCATTTTTGGGCTGAGATAAGCACTTTGGTGACATTTTCCTGTAACTTGTTCCCAGTACATTCTAAGTGGCTGCTGACTTTGTGAGGTCTCTAAAAGTGGGTTTTAGGAGCCCAACACAAAATACATGAGCCCTAATGCCTTCTTTCAGACAAAACTGACTTCCACTTTCTTAAAAAAATCTTGGGTCAAAATAGCATTATTAGACTGAGATAAGCACTTTGGTGACATTTTCCTGTAACTTGTTCCCAGTACATTCTAAGTGGCTGCTGACTTTGTGAGGTCTCTAAAAGTGGGTTTTAGGAGCCCAACACAAAATACATGAGCCCCAATGCCTTCCTTCATACAAAACTGACACCCACTTTCCTTAAAAAATCGTGGCTCAAAATGGCATTTTTGGGCTGAGATAAGCACTTTGGTGACATTTTCCTGTAACTTGTTCCCAGTACATTCTAAGTGGCTGCTGACTTTGTGAGGTCTCTAAAAGTGGGTTTTAGGAGCCCAACACAAAATACATGAGCCCTAATGCCTTCTTTCAGACAAAACTGACTTCCACTTTCTTAAAAAAATCTTGGGTCAAAATAGCATTATTAGACTGAGATAAGCACTTTGGTGACATTTTCCTGTAACTTGTTCCCAGTACATTCTAAGTGGCTGCTGACTTTGTGAGGTCTCTAAAAGTGGGTTTTAGGAGCCCAACACAAAATACATGAGCCCCAATGCCTTCCTTCATACAAAACTGACACCCACTTTCCTTAAAAAATCGTGGCTCAAAATGGCATTTTTGGGCTGAGATAAGCACTTTGGTGACATTTTCCTGTAACTTGTTCCCAGTACATTCTAAGTGGCTGCTGACTTTGTGAGGTCTCTAAAAGTGGGTTTTAGGAGCCCAACACAAAATACATGAGCCCTAATGCCTTCTTTCAGACAAAACTGACTTCCACTTTCTTAAAAAAATCTTGGGTCAAAATAGCATTATTAGACTGAGATAAGCACTTTGGTGACATTTTCCTGTAACTTGTTCCCAGTACATTCTAAGTGGCTGCTGACTTTGTGAGGTCTCTAAAAGTGGGTTTTAGGAGCCCAACACAAAATACATGAGCCCCAATGCCTTCCTTCATACAAAACTGACACCCACTTTCCTTAAAAAATCGTGGCTCAAAATGGCATTTTTGGGCTGAGATAAGCACTTTGGTGACATTTTCCTGTAACTTGTTCCCAGTACATTCTAAGTGGCTGCTGACTTTGTGAGGTCTCTAAAAGTGGGTTTTAGGAGCCCAACACAAAATACATGAGCCCTAATGCCTTCTTTCAGACAAAACTGACTTCCACTTTCTTAAAAAAATCTTGGGTCAAAATAGCATTATTAGACTGAGATAAGCACTTTGGTGACATTTTCCTGTAACTTGTTCCCAGTACATTCTAAGTGGCTGCTGACTTTGTGAGGTCTCTAAAAGTGGGTTTTAGGAGCCCAACACAAAATACATGAGCCCCAATGCCTTCCTTCATACAAAACTGACACCCACTTTCCTTAAAAAATCGTGGCTCAAAATGGCATTTTTGGGCTGAGATAAGCACTTTGGTGACATTTTCCTGTAACTTGTTCCCAGTACATTCTAAGTGGCTGCTGACTTTGTGAGGTCTCTAAAAGTGGGTTTTAGGAGCCCAACACAAAATACATGAGCCCTAATGCCTTCTTTCAGACAAAACTGACTTCCACTTTCTTAAAAAAATCTTGGGTCAAAATAGCATTATTAGACTGAGATAAGCACTTTGGTGACATTTTCCTGTAACTTGTTCCCAGTACATTCTAAGTGGCTGCTGACTTTGTGAGGTCTCTAAAAGTGGGTTTTAGGAGCCCAACACAAAATACATGAGCCCCAATGCCTTCCTTCATACAAAACTGACACCCACTTTCCTTAAAAAATCGTGGCTCAAAATGGCATTTTTGGGCTGAGATAAGCACTTTGGTGACATTTTCCTGTAACTTGTTCCCAGTACATTCTAAGTGGCTGCTGACTTTGTGAGGTCTCTAAAAGTGGGTTTTAGGAGCCCAACACAAAATACATGAGCCCTAAAGCCTTCTTTCAGACAAAACTGACTTCCACTTTCTTAAAAAAATCTTGGGTCAAAATAGCATTATTAGACTGAGATAAGCACTTTGGTGACATTTTCCTGTAACTTGTTCCCAGTACATTCTAAGTGGCTGCTGACTTTGTGAGGTCTCTAAAAGTGGGTTTTAGGAGCCCAACACAAAATACATGAGCCCCAATGCCTTCCTTCATACAAAACTGACACCCACTTTCCTTAAAAAATCGTGGCTCAAAATGGCATTTTTGGGCTGAGATAAGCACTTTGGTGACATTTTCCTGTAACTTGTTCCCAGTACATTCTAAGTGGCTGCTGACTTTGTGAGGTCTCTAAAAGTGGGTTTTAGGAGCCCAACACAAAATACATGAGCCCTAATGCCTTCTTTCAGACAAAACTGACTTCCACTTTCTTAAAAAAATCTTGGGTCAAAATAGCATTATTAGACTGAGATAAGCACTTTGGTGACATTTTCCTGTAACTTGTTCCCAGTACATTCTAAGTGGCTGCTGACTTTGTGAGGTCTCTAAAAGTGGGTTTTAGGAGCCCAACACAAAATACATGAGCCCCAATGCCTTCCTTCATACAAAACTGACACCCACTTTCCTTAAAAAATCGTGGCTCAAAATGGCATTTTTGGGCTGAGATAAGCACTTTGGTGACATTTTCCTGTAACTTGTTCCCAGTACATTCTAAGTGGCTGCTGACTTTGTGAGGTCTCTAAAAGTGGGTTTTAGGAGCCCAACACAAAATACATGAGCCCTAATGCCTTCTTTCAGACAAAACTGACTTCCACTTTCTTAAAAAAATCTTGGGTCAAAATAGCATTATTAGACTGAGATAAGCACTTTGGTGACATTTTCCTGTAACTTGTTCCCAGTACATTCTAAGTGGCTGCTGACTTTGTGAGGTCTCTAAAAGTGGGTTTTAGGAGCCCAACACAAAATACATGAGCCCCAATGCCTTCCTTCATACAAAACTGACACCCACTTTCCTTAAAAAATCGTGGCTCAAAATGGCATTTTTGGGCTGAGATAAGCACTTTGGTGACATTTTCCTGTAACTTGTTCCCAGTACATTCTAAGTGGCTGCTGACTTTGTGAGGTCTCTAAAAGTGGGTTTTAGGAGCCCAACACAAAATACATGAGCCCTAATGCCTTCTTTCAGACAAAACTGACTTCCACTTTCTTAAAAAAATCTTGGGTCAAAATAGCATTATTAGACTGAGATAAGCACTTTGGTGACATTTTCCTGTAACTTGTTCCCAGTACATTCTAAGTGGCTGCTGACTTTGTGAGGTCTCTAAAAGTGGGTTTTAGGAGCCCAACACAAAATACATGAGCCCCAATGCCTTCCTTCATACAAAACTGACACCCACTTTCCTTAAAAAATCGTGGCTCAAAATGGCATTTTTGGGCTGAGATAAGCACTTTGGTGACATTTTCCTGTAACTTGTTCCCAGTACATTCTAAGTGGCTGCTGACTTTGTGAGGTCTCTAAAAGTGGGTTTTAGGAGCCCAACACAAAATACATGAGCCCCAATGCCTTCCTTCATACAAAACTGACACCCACTTTCCTTAAAAAATCGTGGCTCAAAATGGCATTTTTGGGCTGAGATAAGCACTTTGGTGACATTTTCCTGTAACTTGTTCCCAGTACATTCTAAGTGGCTGCTGACTTTGTGAGGTCTCTAAAAGTGGGTTTTAGGAGCCCAACACAAAATACATGAGCCCCAATGCCTTCCTTCATACAAAACTGACACCCACTTTCCTTAAAAAATCGTGGCTCAAAATGGCATTTTTGGGCTGAGATAAGCACTTTGGTGACATTTTCCTGTAACTTGTTCCCAGTACATTCTAAGTGGCTGCTGACTTTGTGAGGTCTCTAAAAGTGGGTTTTAGGAGCCCAACACAAAATACATGAGCCCTAATGCCTTCTTTCAGACAAAACTGACTTCCACTTTCTTAAAAAAATCTTGGGTCAAAATAGCATTATTAGACTGAGATAAGCACTTTGGTGACATTTTCCTGTAACTTGTTCCCAGTACATTCTAAGTGGCTGCTGACTTTGTGAGGTCTCTAAAAGTGGGTTTTAGGAGCCCAACACAAAATACATGAGCCCCAATGCCTTCCTTCATACAAAACTGACACCCACTTTCCTTAAAAAATCGTGGCTCAAAATGGCATTTTTGGGCTGAGATAAGCACTTTGGTGACATTTTCCTGTAACTTGTTCCCAGTACATTCTAAGTGGCTGCTGACTTTGTGAGGTCTCTAAAAGTGGGTTTTAGGAGCCCAACACAAAATACATGAGCCCTAATGCCTTCTTTCAGACAAAACTGACTTCCACTTTCTTAAAAAAATCTTGGGTCAAAATAGCATTATTAGACTGAGATAAGCACTTTGGTGACATTTTCCTGTAACTTGTTCCCAGTACATTCTAAGTGGCTGCTGACTTTGTGAGGTCTCTAAAAGTGGGTTTTAGGAGCCCAACACAAAATACATGAGCCCCAATGCCTTCCTTCATACAAAACTGACACCCACTTTCCTTAAAAAATCGTGGCTCAAAATGGCATTTTTGGGCTGAGATAAGCACTTTGGTGACATTTTCCTGTAACTTGTTCCCAGTACATTCTAAGTGGCTGCTGACTTTGTGAGGTCTCTAAAAGTGGGTTTTAGGAGCCCAACACAAAATACATGAGCCCTAATGCCTTCCTTCAGACAGAACTGACACCCACTTTCTTTAAAAAATCGTGGTTCAAAATAGCATTTTTGGGCTGAGATAAGCACTTTGGTGACATTTTCCTGTAACTTGTTCCCAGTACATTTTAAGTGGCTGCTGACTTTGTGAGGTCTGTAAAATTGGGTTTTAGGAGCCCAACACAAAATACATGAGCCCTAATGCCTTCTTTCAGACAAAACTGACTTCCACTTTCTTAAAAAAATCTTGGGTCAAAATAGCATTATTAGACTGAGATAAGCACTTTGGTGACATTTTCCTGTAACTTGTTCCCAGTACATTCTAAGTGGCTGCTGACTTTGTGAGGTCTCTAAAAGTGGGTTTTAGGAGCCCAACACAAAATACATGAGCCCCAATGCCTTCCTTCATACAAAACTGACACCCACTTTCCTTAAAAAATCGTGGCTCAAAATGGCATTTTTGGGCTGAGATAAGCACTTTGGTGACATTTTCCTGTAACTTGTTCCCAGTACATTCTAAGTGGCTGCTGACTTTGTGAGGTCTCTAAAAGTGGGTTTTAGGAGCCCAACACAAAATACATGAGCCCCAATGCCTTCCTTCATACAAAACTGACACCCACTTTCCTTAAAAAATCGTGGCTCAAAATGGCATTTTTGGGCTGAGATAAGCACTTTGGTGACATTTTCCTGTAACTTGTTCCCAGTACATTCTAAGTGGCTGCTGACTTTGTGAGGTCTCTAAAAGTGGGTTTTAGGAGCCCAACACAAAATACATGAGCCCTAATGCCTTCTTTCAGACAAAACTGACTTCCACTTTCTTAAAAAAATCTTGGGTCAAAATAGCATTATTAGACTGAGATAAGCACTTTGGTGACATTTTCCTGTAACTTGTTCCCAGTACATTCTAAGTGGCTGCTGACTTTGTGAGGTCTCTAAAAGTGGGTTTTAGGAGCCCAACACAAAATACATGAGCCCCAATGCCTTCCTTCATACAAAACTGACACCCACTTTCCTTAAAAAATCGTGGCTCAAAATGGCATTTTTGGGCTGAGATAAGCACTTTGGTGACATTTTCCTGTAACTTGTTCCCAGTACATTCTAAGTGGCTGCTGACTTTGTGAGGTCTCTAAAAGTGGGTTTTAGGAGCCCAACACAAAATACATGAGCCCTAATGCCTTCCTTCAGACAGAACTGACACCCACTTTCTTTAAAAAATCGTGGTTCAAAATAGCATTTTTGGGCTGAGATAAGCACTTTGGTGACATTTTCCTGTAACTTGTTCCCAGTACATTTTAAGTGGCTGCTGACTTTGTGAGGTCTGTAAAATTGGGTTTTAGGAGCCCAACACAAAATACATGAGCCCTAATGCCTTCTTTCAGACAAAACTGACTTCCACTTTCTTAAAAAAATCTTGGGTCAAAATAGCATTATTAGACTGAGATAAGCACTTTGGTGACATTTTCCTGTAACTTGTTCCCAGTACATTCTAAGTGGCTGCTGACTTTGTGAGGTCTCTAAAAGTGGGTTTTAGGAGCCCAACACAAAATACATGAGCCCCAATGCCTTCCTTCATACAAAACTGACACCCACTTTCCTTAAAAAATCGTGGCTCAAAATGGCATTTTTGGGCTGAGATAAGCACTTTGGTGACATTTTCCTGTAACTTGTTCCCAGTACATTCTAAGTGGCTGCTGACTTTGTGAGGTCTCTAAAAGTGGGTTTTAGGAGCCCAACACAAAATACATGAGCCCCAATGCCTTCCTTCATACAAAACTGACACCCACTTTCCTTAAAAAATCGTGGCTCAAAATGGCATTTTTGGGCTGAGATAAGCACTTTGGTGACATTTTCCTGTAACTTGTTCCCAGTACATTTTAAGTGGCTGCTGACTTTGTGAGGTCTGTAAAATTGGGTTTTAGGAGCCCAACACAAAATACATGAGCCCTAATGCCTTCTTTCAGACAAAACTGACTTCCACTTTCTTAAAAAAATCTTGGGTCAAAATAGCATTATTAGACTGAGATAAGCACTTTGGTGACATTTTCCTGTAACTTGTTCCCAGTACATTCTAAGTGGCTGCTGACTTTGTGAGGTCTCTAAAAGTGGGTTTTAGGAGCCCAACACAAAATACATGAGCCCCAATGCCTTCCTTCATACAAAACTGACACCCACTTTCCTTAAAAAATCGTGGCTCAAAATGGCATTTTTGGGCTGAGATAAGCACTTTGGTGACATTTTCCTGTAACTTGTTCCCAGTACATTCTAAGTGGCTGCTGACTTTGTGAGGTCTCTAAAAGTGGGTTTTAGGAGCCCAACACAAAATACATGAGCCCCAATGCCTTCCTTCATACAAAACTGACACCCACTTTCCTTAAAAAATCGTGGCTCAAAATGGCATTTTTGGGCTGAGATAAGCACTTTGGTGACATTTTCCTGTAACTTGTTCCCAGTACATTCTAAGTGGCTGCTGACTTTGTGAGGTCTCTAAAAGTGGGTTTTAGGAGCCCAACACAAAATACATGAGCCCTAATGCCTTCTTTCAGACAAAACTGACTTCCACTTTCTTAAAAAAATCTTGGGTCAAAATAGCATTATTAGACTGAGATAAGCACTTTGGTGACATTTTCCTGTAACTTGTTCCCAGTACATTCTAAGTGGCTGCTGACTTTGTGAGGTCTCTAAAAGTGGGTTTTAGGAGCCCAACACAAAATACATGAGCCCCAATGCCTTCCTTCATACAAAACTGACACCCACTTTCCTTAAAAAATCGTGGCTCAAAATGGCATTTTTGGGCTGAGATAAGCACTTTGGTGACATTTTCCTGTAACTTGTTCCCAGTACATTCTAAGTGGCTGCTGACTTTGTGAGGTCTCTAAAAGTGGGTTTTAGGAGCCCAACACAAAATACATGAGCCCTAAGGCCTTCTTTCAGACAAAACTGACTTCCACTTTCTTAAAAAAATCTTGGGTCAAAATAGCATTATTAGACTGAGATAAGCACTTTGGTGACATTTTCCTGTAACTTGTTCCCAGTACATTCTAAGTGGCTGCTGACTTTGTGAGGTCTCTAAAAGTGGGTTTTAGGAGCCCAACACAAAATACATGAGCCCCAATGCCTTCCTTCATACAAAACTGACACCCACTTTCCTTAAAAAATCGTGGCTCAAAATGGCATTTTTGGGCTGAGATAAGCACTTTGGTGACATTTTCCTGTAACTTGTTCCCAGTACATTCTAAGTGGCTGCTGACTTTGTGAGGTCTCTAAAAGTGGGTTTTAGGAGCCCAACACAAAATACATGAGCCCTAATGCCTTCTTTCAGACAAAACTGACTTCCACTTTCTTAAAAAAATCTTGGGTCAAAATAGCATTATTAGACTGAGATAAGCACTTTGGTGACATTTTCCTGTAACTTGTTCCCAGTACATTCTAAGTGGCTGCTGACTTTGTGAGGTCTCTAAAAGTGGGTTTTAGGAGCCCAACACAAAATACATGAGCCCCAATGCCTTCCTTCATACAAAACTGACACCCACTTTCCTTAAAAAATCGTGGCTCAAAATGGCATTTTTGGGCTGAGATAAGCACTTTGGTGACATTTTCCTGTAACTTGTTCCCAGTACATTCTAAGTGGCTGCTGACTTTGTGAGGTCTCTAAAAGTGGGTTTTAGGAGCCCAACACAAAATACATGAGCCCTAATGCCTTCTTTCAGACAAAACTGACTTCCACTTTCTTAAAAAAATCTTGGGTCAAAATAGCATTATTAGACTGAGATAAGCACTTTGGTGACATTTTCCTGTAACTTGTTCCCAGTACATTCTAAGTGGCTGCTGACTTTGTGAGGTCTCTAAAAGTGGGTTTTAGGAGCCCAACACAAAATACATGAGCCCCAATGCCTTCCTTCATACAAAACTGACACCCACTTTCCTTAAAAAATCGTGGCTCAAAATGGCATTTTTGGGCTGAGATAAGCACTTTGGTGACATTTTCCTGTAACTTGTTCCCAGTACATTCTAAGTGGCTGCTGACTTTGTGAGGTCTCTAAAAGTGGGTTTTAGGAGCCCAACACAAAATACATGAGCCCCAATGCCTTCCTTCATACAAAACTGACACCCACTTTCCTTAAAAAATCGTGGCTCAAAATGGCATTTTTGGGCTGAGATAAGCACTTTGGTGACATTTTCCTGTAACTTGTTCCCAGTACATTCTAAGTGGCTGCTGACTTTGTGAGGTCTCTAAAAGTGGGTTTTAGGAGCCCAACACAAAATACATGAGCCCCAATGCCTTCCTTCATACAAAACTGACACCCACTTTCCTTAAAAAATCGTGGCTTAAAATGGCATTTTTGGGCTGAGATAAGCACTTTGGTGACATTTTCCTGTAACTTGTTCCCAGTACATTCTAAGTGGCTGCTGACTTTGTGAGGTCTCTAAAAGTGGGTTTTAGGAGCCCAACACAAAATACATGAGCCCTAATGCCTTCTTTCAGACAAAACTGACTTCCACTTTCTTAAAAAAATCTTGGGTCAAAATAGCATTATTAGACTGAGATAAGCACTTTGGTGACATTTTCCTGTAACTTGTTCCCAGTACATTCTAAGTGGCTGCTGACTTTGTGAGGTCTCTAAAAGTGGGTTTTAGGAGCCCAACACAAAATACATGAGCCCCAATGCCTTCCTTCATACAAAACTGACACCCACTTTCCTTAAAAAATCGTGGCTCAAAATGGCATTTTTGGGCTGAGATAAGCACTTTGGTGACATTTTCCTGTAACTTGTTCCCAGTACATTCTAAGTGGCTGCTGACTTTGTGAGGTCTCTAAAAGTGGGTTTTAGGAGCCCAACACAAAATACATGAGCCCTAATGCCTTCTTTCAGACAAAACTGACTTCCACTTTCTTAAAAAAATCTTGGGTCAAAATAGCATTATTAGACTGAGATAAGCACTTTGGTGACATTTTCCTGTAACTTGTTCCCAGTACATTCTAAGTGGCTGCTGACTTTGTGAGGTCTCTAAAAGTGGGTTTTAGGAGCCCAACACAAAATACATGAGCCCCAATGCCTTCCTTCATACAAAACTGACACCCACTTTCCTTAAAAAATCGTGGCTCAAAATGGCATTTTTGGGCTGAGATAAGCACTTTGGTGACATTTTCCTGTAACTTGTTCCCAGTACATTCTAAGTGGCTGCTGACTTTGTGAGGTCTCTAAAAGTGGGTTTTAGGAGCCCAACACAAAATACATGAGCCCTAATGCCTTCCTTCAGACAGAACTGACACCCACTTTCTTTAAAAAATCGTGGTTCAAAATAGCATTTTTGGGCTGAGATAAGCACTTTGGTGACATTTTCCTGTAACTTGTTCCCAGTACATTTTAAGTGGCTGCTGACTTTGTGAGGTCTGTAAAATTGGGTTTTAGGAGCCCAACACAAAATACATGAGCCCTAATGCCTTCTTTCAGACAAAACTGACTTCCACTTTCTTAAAAAAATCTTGGGTCAAAATAGCATTATTAGACTGAGATAAGCACTTTGGTGACATTTTCCTGTAACTTGTTCCCAGTACATTCTAAGTGGCTGCTGACTTTGTGAGGTCTCTAAAAGTGGGTTTTAGGAGCCCAACACAAAATACATGAGCCCCAATGCCTTCCTTCATACAAAACTGACACCCACTTTCCTTAAAAAATCGTGGCTCAAAATGGCATTTTTGGGCTGAGATAAGCACTTTGGTGACATTTTCCTGTAACTTGTTCCCAGTACATTCTAAGTGGCTGCTGACTTTGTGAGGTCTCTAAAAGTGGGTTTTAGGAGCCCAACACAAAATACATGAGCCCCAAATGCCTTCCTTCATACAAAACTGACACCCACTTTCCTTAAAAAATCGTGGCTCAAAATGGCATTTTTGGGCTGAGATAAGCACTTTGGTGACATTTTCCTGTAACTTGTTCCCAGTACATTCTAAGTGGCTGCTGACTTTGTGAGGTCTCTAAAAGTGGGTTTTAGGAGCCCAACACAAAATACATGAGCCCTAATGCCTTCTTTCAGACAAAACTGACTTCCACTTTCTTAAAAAATCTTGGGTCAAAATAGCATTATTAGACTGAGATAAGCACTTTGGTGACATTTTCCTGTAACTTGTTCCCAGTACATTCTAAGTGGCTGCTGACTTTGTGAGGTCTCTAAAAGTGGGTTTTAGGAGCCCAACACAAAATACATGAGCCCCAATGCCTTCCTTCATACAAAACTGACACCCACTTTCCTTAAAAAATCGTGGCTCAAAATGGCATTTTTGGGCTGAGATAAGCACTTTGGTGACATTTTCCTGTAACTTGTTCCCAGTACATTCTAAGTGGCTGCTGACTTTGTGAGGTCTCTAAAAGTGGGTTTTAGGAGCCCAACACAAAATACATGAGCCCTAATGCCTTCCTTCAGACAGAACTGACACCCACTTTCTTTAAAAAATCGTGGTTCAAAATAGCATTTTTGGGCTGAGATAAGCACTTTGGTGACATTTTCCTGTAACTTGTTCCCAGTACATTTTAAGTGGCTGCTGACTTTGTGAGGTCTGTAAAATTGGGTTTTAGGAGCCCAACACAAAATACATGAGCCCTAATGCCTTCTTTCAGACAAAACTGACTTCCACTTTCTTAAAAAAATCTTGGGTCAAAATAGCATTATTAGACTGAGATAAGCACTTTGGTGACATTTTCCTGTAACTTGTTCCCAGTACATTCTAAGTGGCTGCTGACTTTGTGAGGTCTCTAAAAGTGGGTTTTAGGAGCCCAACACAAAATACATGAGCCCCAATGCCTTCCTTCATACAAAACTGACACCCACTTTCCTTAAAAAATCGTGGCTCAAAATGGCATTTTTGGGCTGAGATAAGCACTTTGGTGACATTTTCCTGTAACTTGTTCCCAGTACATTCTAAGTGGCTGCTGACTTTGTGAGGTCTCTAAAAGTGGGTTTTAGGAGCCCAACACAAAATACATGAGCCCCAATGCCTTCCTTCATACAAAACTGACACCCACTTTCCTTAAAAAATCGTGGCTCAAAATGGCATTTTTGGGCTGAGATAAGCACTTTGGTGACATTTTCCTGTAACTTGTTCCCAGTACATTTTAAGTGGCTGCTGACTTTGTGAGGTCTGTAAAATTGGGTTTTAGGAGCCCAACACAAAATACATGAGCCCTAATGCCTTCTTTCAGACAAAACTGACTTCCACTTTCTTAAAAAAATCTTGGGTCAAAATAGCATTATTAGACTGAGATAAGCACTTTGGTGACATTTTCCTGTAACTTGTTCCCAGTACATTCTAAGTGGCTGCTGACTTTGTGAGGTCTCTAAAAGTGGGTTTTAGGAGCCCAACACAAAATACATGAGCCCCAATGCCTTCCTTCATACAAAACTGACACCCACTTTCCTTAAAAAATCGTGGCTCAAAATGGCATTTTTGGGCTGAGATAAGCACTTTGGTGACATTTTCCTGTAACTTGTTCCCAGTACATTCTAAGTGGCTGCTGACTTTGTGAGGTCTCTAAAAGTGGGTTTTAGGAGCCCAACACAAAATACATGAGCCCCAATGCCTTCCTTCATACAAAACTGACACCCACTTTCCTTAAAAAATCGTGGCTCAAAATGGCATTTTTGGGCTGAGATAAGCACTTTGGTGACATTTTCCTGTAACTTGTTCCCAGTACATTCTAAGTGGCTGCTGACTTTGTGAGGTCTCTAAAAGTGGGTTTTAGGAGCCCAACACAAAATACATGAGCCCTAATGCCTTCTTTCAGACAAAACTGACTTCCACTTTCTTAAAAAAATCTTGGGTCAAAATAGCATTATTAGACTGAGATAAGCACTTTGGTGACATTTTCCTGTAACTTGTTCCCAGTACATTCTAAGTGGCTGCTGACTTTGTGAGGTCTCTAAAAGTGGGTTTTAGGAGCCCAACACAAAATACATGAGCCCCAATGCCTTCCTTCATACAAAACTGACACCCACTTTCCTTAAAAAATCGTGGCTCAAATGGCATTTTTGGGCTGAGATAAGCACTTTGGTGACATTTTCCTGTAACTTGTTCCCAGTACATTCTAAGTGGCTGCTGACTTTGTGAGGTCTCTAAAAGTGGGTTTTAGGAGCCCAACACAAAATACATGAGCCCTAATGCCTTCCTTCAGACAGAACTGACACCCACTTTCTTAAAAAATCGTGGTTCAAAATAGCAATTTTTGGGCTGAGATAAGCACTTTGGTGACATTTTCCTGTAACTTGTTCCCAGTACATTTTAAGTGGCTGCTGACTTTGTGAGGTCTGTAAAATTGGGTTTAGGAGCCCAACACAAAATACATGAGCCCTAATGCCTTCTTTCAGACAAAACTGACTTCCACTTTCTTAAAAAAATCTTGGGTCAAAATAGCATTATTAGACTGAGATAAGCACTTTGGTGACATTTTCCTGTAACTTGTTCCCAGTACATTCTAAGTGGCTGCTGACTTTGTGAGGTCTCTAAAAGTGGGTTTTAGGAGCCCAACACAAAATACATGAGCCCCAATGCCTTCCTTCATACAAAACTGACACCCACTTTCCTTAAAAAATCGTGGCTCAAAATGGCATTTTTGGGCTGAGATAAGCACTTTGGTGACATTTTCCTGTAACTTGTTCCCAGTACATTCTAAGTGGCTGCTGACTTTGTGAGGTCTCTAAAAGTGGGTTTTAGGAGCCCAACACAAAATACATGAGCCCTAATGCCTTCTTTCAGACAAAACTGACTTCCACTTTCTTAAAAAAATCTTGGGTCAAAATAGCATTATTAGACTGAGATAAGCACTTTGGTGACATTTTCCTGTAACTTGTTCCCAGTACATTCTAAGTGGCTGCTGACTTTGTGAGGTCTCTAAAAGTGGGTTTTAGGAGCCCAACACAAAATACATGAGCCCCAATGCCTTCCTTCATACAAAACTGACACCCACTTTCCTTAAAAAATCGTGCTCAAAATGGCATTTTTGGGCTGAGATAAGCACTTTGGTGACATTTTCCTGTAACTTGTTCCCAGTACATTCTAAGTGGCTGCTGACTTTGTGAGGTCTCTAAAAGTGGGTTTTAGGAGCCCAACACAAAATACATGAGCCCTAATGCCTTCTTTCAGACAAAACTGACTTCCACTTTCTTAAAAAAATCTTGGGTCAAAATAGCATTATTAGACTGAGATAAGCACTTTGGTGACATTTTCCTGTAACTTGTTCCCAGTACATTCTAAGTGGCTGCTGACTTTGTGAGGTCTCTAAAAGTGGGTTTTAGGAGCCCAACACAAAATACATGAGCCCCAATGCCTTCCTTCATACAAAACTGACACCCACTTTCCTTAAAAAATCGTGGCTCAAAATGGCATTTTTGGGCTGAGATAAGCACTTTGGTGACATTTTCCTGTAACTTGTTCCCAGTACATTCTAAGTGGCTGCTGACTTTGTGAGGTCTCTAAAAGTGGGTTTTAGGAGCCCAACACAAAATACATGAGCCCTAATGCCTTCTTTCAGACAAAACTGACTTCCACTTTCTTAAAAAAATCTTGGGTCAAAATAGCATTATTAGACTGAGATAAGCACTTTGGTGACATTTTCCTGTAACTTGTTCCCAGTACATTCTAAGTGGCTGCTGACTTTGTGAGGTCTCTAAAAGTGGGTTTTAGGAGCCCAACACAAAATACATGAGCCCCAATGCCTTCCTTCATACAAAACCTGACACCCACTTTCCTTAAAAAATCGTGGCTCAAAATGGCATTTTTGGCTGAGATAAGCACTTTGGTGACATTTTCCTGTAACTTGTTCCCAGTACATTCTAAGTGGCTGCTGACTTTGTGAGGTCTCTAAAAGTGGGTTTTAGGAGCCCAACACAAAATACATGAGCCCTAATGCCTTCTTTCAGACAAAACTGACTTCCACTTTCTTAAAAAAAATCTTGGGTCAAAATAGCATTATTAGACTGAGATAAGCACTTTGGTGACATTTTCCTGTAACTTGTTCCCAGTACATTCTAAGTGGCTGCTGACTTTGTGAGGTCTCTAAAAGTGGGTTTTAGGAGCCCAACACAAAATACATGAGCCCCAATGCCTTCCTTCATACAAAACTGACACCCACTTTCCTTAAAAAATCGTGGCTCAAAATGGCATTTTGGGCTGAGATAAGCACTTTGGTGACATTTTCCTGTAACTTGTTCCCAGTACATTCTAAGTGGCTGCTGACTTTGTGAGGTCTCTAAAAGTGGGTTTTAGGAGCCCAACACAAAATACATGAGCCCTAATGCCTTCTTTCAGACAAACTGACTTCCACTTTCTTAAAAAAATCTTGGGTCAAAATAGCATTATTAGACTGAGATAAGCACTTTGGTGACATTTTCCTGTAACTTGTTCCCAGTACATTCTAAGTGGCTGCTGACTTTGTGAGGTCTCTAAAGTGGGTTTAGGAGCCCAACACAAAATACATGAGCCCCAATGCCTTCCTTCATACAAAACTGACACCCACTTTCCTTAAAAAATCGTGGCTCAAAATGGCATTTTTGGGCTGAGATAAGCACTTTGGTGACATTTTCCTGTAACTTGTTCCCAGTACATTCTAAGTGGCTGCTGACTTTGTGAGGTCTCTAAAAGTGGGTTTTAGGAGCCCAACACAAAATACATGAGCCCTAATGCCTTCTTTCAGACAAAACTGACTTCCACTTTCTTAAAAAAATCTTGGGTCAAAATAGCATTATTAGACTGAGATAAGCACTTTGGTGACATTTTCCTGTAACTTGTTCCCAGTACATTCTAAGTGGCTGCTGACTTTGTGAGGTCTCTAAAAGTGGGTTTTAGGAGCCCAACACAAAATACATGAGCCCCAATGCCTTCCTTCATACAAAACTGACACCCACTTTCCTTAAAAAATCGTGGCTCAAAATGGCATTTTTGGGCTGAGATAAGCACTTTGGTGACATTTTCCTGTAACTTGTTCCCAGTACATTCTAAGTGGCTGCTGACTTTGTGAGGTCTCTAAAAGTGGGTTTTAGGAGCCCAACACAAAATACATGAGCCCTAATGCCTTCTTTCAGACAAAACTGACTTCCACTTTCTTAAAAAAATCTTGGGTCAAAATAGCATTATTAGACTGAGATAAGCACTTTGGTGACATTTTCCTGTAACTTGTTCCCAGTACATTCTAAGTGGCTGCTGACTTTGTGAGGTCTCTAAAAGTGGGTTTTAGGAGCCCAACACAAAATACATGAGCCCCAATGCCTTCCTTCATACAAAACTGACACCCACTTTCCTTAAAAAATCGTGGCTCAAAATGGCATTTTTGGGCTGAGATAAGCACTTTGGTGACATTTTCCTGTAACTTGTTCCCAGTACATTCTAAGTGGCTGCTGACTTTGTGAGGTCTCTAAAAGTGGGTTTTAGGAGCCCAACACAAAATACATGAGCCCTAATGCCTTCTTTCAGACAAAACTGACTTCCACTTTCTTAAAAAAATCTTGGGTCAAAATAGCATTATTAGACTGAGATAAGCACTTTGGTGACATTTTCCTGTAACTTGTTCCCAGTACATTCTAAGTGGCTGCTGACTTTGTGAGGTCTCTAAAAGTGGGTTTTAGGAGCCCAACACAAAATACATGAGCCCCAATGCCTTCCTTCATACAAAACTGACACCCACTTCCTTAAAAAATCGTGGCTCAAAATGGCATTTTTGGGCTGAGATAAGCACTTTGGTGACATTTTCCTGTAACTTGTTCCCAGTACATTCTAAGTGGCTGCTGACTTGTGAGGTCTCTAAAAGTGGGTTTTAGGAGCCCAACACAAAATACATGAGCCCTAATGCCTTCTTTCAGACAAAACTGACTTCCACTTCTTAAAAAATCTTGGGTCAAAATAGCATTATTAGACTGAGATAAGCACTTGGTGACATTTTCCTGTACATTTTCCTGTAACTTGTTCCCAGTACATTCTAAGTGGCTGCTGACTTTGTGAGGTCTCTAAAAGTGGGTTTTAGGAGCCCAACACAAAATACATGAGCCCCAATGCCTTCCTTCATACAAAACTGACACCCACTTTCCTTAAAAAATCGTGGCTCAAAATGGCATTTTTGGGCTGAGATAAGCACTTTGGTGACATTTTCCTGTAACTTGTTCCCAGTACATTCTAAGTGGCTGCTGACTTTGTGAGGTCTCTAAAAGTGGGTTTTAGGAGCCCAACACAAAATACATGAGCCCTAATGCCTTCTTTCAGACAAAACTGACTTCCACTTTCTTAAAAAAATCTTGGGTCAAAATAGCATTATTAGACTGAGATAAGCACTTTGGTGACATTTTCCTGTAACTTGTTCCCAGTACATTCTAAGTGGCTGCTGACTTTGTGAGGTCTCTAAAAGTGGGTTTTAGGAGCCCAACACAAAATACATGAGCCCCAATGCCTTCCTTCATACAAAACTGACACCCACTTTCCTTAAAAAATCGTGGCTCAAAATGGCATTTTTGGGCTGAGATAAGCACTTTGGTGACATTTTCCTGTAACTTGTTCCCAGTACATTCTAAGTGGCTGCTGACTTTGTGAGGTCTCTAAAAGTGGGTTTTAGGAGCCCAACACAAAATACATGAGCCCTAATGCCTTCTTTCAGACAAAACTGACTTCCACTTTCTTAAAAAAATCTTGGGTCAAAATAGCATTATTAGACTGAGATAAGCACTTTGGTGACATTTTCCTGTAACTTGTTCCCAGTACATTCTAAGTGGCTGCTGACTTTGTGAGGTCTCTAAAAGTGGGTTTTAGGAGCCCAACACAAAATACATGAGCCCCAATGCCTTCCTTCATACAAAACTGACACCCACTTTCCTTAAAAAATCGTGGCTCAAAATGGCATTTTTGGGCTGAGATAAGCACTTTGGTGACATTTTCCTGTAACTTGTTCCCAGTACATTCTAAGTGGCTGCTGACTTTGTGAGGTCTCTAAAAGTGGGTTTTAGGAGCCCAACACAAAATACATGAGCCCTAATGCCTTCTTTCAGACAAAACTGACTTCCACTTTCTTAAAAAAATCTTGGGTCAAAATAGCATTATTAGACTGAGATAAGCACTTTGGTGACATTTTCCTGTAACTTGTTCCCAGTACATTCTAAGTGGCTGCTGACTTTGTGAGGTCTCTAAAAGTGGGTTTTAGGAGCCCAACACAAAATACATGAGCCCCAATGCCTTCCTTCATACAAAACTGACACCCACTTTCCTTAAAAAATCGTGGCTCAAAATGGCATTTTTGGGCTGAGATAAGCACTTTGGTGACATTTTCCTGTAACTTGTTCCCAGTACATTCTAAGTGGCTGCTGACTTTGTGAGGTCTCTAAAAGTGGGTTTTAGGAGCCCAACACAAAATACATGAGCCCTAATGCCTTCTTTCAGACAAAACTGACTTCCACTTTCTTAAAAAAATCTTGGGTCAAAATAGCATTATTAGACTGAGATAAGCACTTTGGTGACATTTTCCTGTAACTTGTTCCCAGTACATTCTAAGTGGCTGCTGACTTTGTGAGGTCTCTAAAAGTGGGTTTTAGGAGCCCAACACAAAATACATGAGCCCCAATGCCTTCCTTCATACAAAACTGACACCCACTTTCCTTAAAAAATCGTGGCTCAAAATGGCATTTTTGGGCTGAGATAAGCACTTTGGTGACATTTTCCTGTAACTTGTTCCCAGTACATTCTAAGTGGCTGCTGACTTTGTGAGGTCTCTAAAAGTGGGTTTTAGGAGCCCAACACAAAATACATGAGCCATAATGCCTTCTTTCAGACAAAACTGACTTCCACTTTCTTAAAAAAATCGTGGGTCAAAATAGCATTATTAGACTGAGATAAGCACTTTGGTGACATTTTCCTGTAACTTGTTCCCAGTACATTCTAAGTGGCTGCTGACTTTGTGAGGTCTCTAAAAGTGGGTTTTAGGAGCCCAACACAAAATACATGAGCCCCAATGCCTTCCTTCATACAAAACTGACACCCACTTTCCTTAAAAAATCGTGGCTCAAAATGGCATTTTTGGGCTGAGATAAGCACTTTGGTGACATTTTCCTGTAACTTGTTCCCAGTACATTCTAAGTGGCTGCTGACTTTGTGAGGTCTCTAAAAGTGGGTTTTAGGAGCCCAACACAAAATACATGAGCCCCAATGCCTTCCTTCATACAAAACTGACACCCACTTTCCTTAAAAAATCGTGGCTCAAAATGGCATTTTTGGGCTGAGATAAGCACTTTGGTGACATTTTCCTGTAACTTGTTCCCAGTACATTCTAAGTGGCTGCTGACTTTGTGAGGTCTCTAAAAGTGGGTTTTAGGAGCCCAACACAAAATACATGAGCCCCAATGCCTTCCTTCATACAAAACTGACACCCACTTTCCTTAAAAAATCGTGGCTCAAAATGGCATTTTTGGGCTGAGATAAGCACTTTGGTGACATTTTCCTGTAACTTGTTCCCAGTACATTCTAAGTGGCTGCTGACTTTGTGAGGTCTCTAAAAGTGGGTTTTAGGAGCCCAACACAAAATACATGAGCCCTAATGCCTTCTTTCAGACAAAACTGACTTCCACTTTCTTAAAAAAATCTTGGGTCAAAATAGCATTATTAGACTGAGATAAGCACTTTGGTGACATTTTCCTGTAACTTGTTCCCAGTACATTCTAAGTGGCTGCTGACTTTGTGAGGTCTCTAAAAGTGGGTTTTAGGAGCCCAACACAAAATACATGAGCCCCAATGCCTTCCTTCATACAAAACTGACACCCACTTTCCTTAAAAAATCGTGGCTCAAAATGGCATTTTTGGGCTGAGATAAGCACTTTGGTGACATTTTCCTGTAACTTGTTCCCAGTACATTCTAAGTGGCTGCTGACTTTGTGAGGTCTCTAAAAGTGGGTTTTAGGAGCCCAACACAAAATACATGAGCCCCAATGCCTTCCTTCATACAAAACTGACACCCACTTTCCTTAAAAAATCGTGGCTCAAAATGGCATTTTTGGGCTGAGATAAGCACTTTGGTGACATTTTCCTGTAACTTGTTCCCAGTACATTCTAAGTGGCTGCTGACTTTGTGAGGTCTCTAAAAGTGGGTTTTAGGAGCCCAACACAAAATACATGAGCCCCAATGCCTTCCTTCATACAAAACTGACACCCACTTTCCTTAAAAAATCGTGGCTCAAAATGGCATTTTTGGGCTGAGATAAGCACTTTGGTGACATTTTCCTGTAACTTGTTCCCAGTACATTCTAAGTGGCTGCTGACTTTGTGAGGTCTCTAAAAGTGGGTTTTAGGAGCCCAACACAAAATACATGAGCCCTAATGCCTTCTTTCAGACAAAACTGACTTCCACTTTCTTAAAAAAATCTTGGGTCAAAATAGCATTATTAGACTGAGATAAGCACTTTGGTGACATTTTCCTGTAACTTGTTCCCAGTACATTCTAAGTGGCTGCTGACTTTGTGAGGTCTCTAAAAGTGGGTTTTAGGAGCCCAACACAAAATACATGAGCCCCAATGCCTTCCTTCATACAAAACTGACACCCACTTTCCTTAAAAAATCGTGGCTCAAAATGGCATTTTTGGGCTGAGATAAGCACTTTGGTGACATTTTCCTGTAACTTGTTCCCAGTACATTCTAAGTGGCTGCTGACTTTGTGAGGTCTCTAAAAGTGGGTTTTAGGAGCCCAACACAAAATACATGAGCCCTAATGCCTTCTTTCAGACAAAACTGACTTCCACTTTCTTAAAAAAATCTTGGGTCAAAATAGCATTATTAGACTGAGATAAGCACTTTGGTGACATTTTCCTGTAACTTGTTCCCAGTACATTCTAAGTGGCTGCTGACTTTGTGAGGTCTCTAAAAGTGGGTTTTAGGAGCCCAACACAAAATACATGAGCCCCAATGCCTTCCTTCATACAAAACTGACACCCACTTTCCTTAAAAAATCGTGGCTCAAAATGGCATTTTTGGGCTGAGATAAGCACTTTGGTGACATTTTCCTGTAACTTGTTCCCAGTACATTCTAAGTGGCTGCTGACTTTGTGAGGTCTCTAAAAGTGGGTTTTAGGAGCCCAACACAAAATACATGAGCCCTAATGCCTTCCTTCAGACAGAACTGACACCCACTTTCTTTAAAAAATCGTGGTTCAAAATAGCATTTTTGGGCTGAGATAAGCACTTTGGTGACATTTTCCTGTAACTTGTTCCCAGTACATTTTAAGTGGCTGCTGACTTTGTGAGGTCTGTAAAATTGGGTTTTAGGAGCCCAACACAAAATACATGAGCCCTAATGCCTTCTTTCAGACAAAACTGACTTCCACTTTCTTAAAAAAATCTTGGGTCAAAATAGCATTATTAGACTGAGATAAGCACTTTGGTGACATTTTCCTGTAACTTGTTCCCAGTACATTCTAAGTGGCTGCTGACTTTGTGAGGTCTCTAAAAGTGGGTTTTAGGAGCCCAACACAAAATACATGAGCCCCAATGCCTTCCTTCATACAAAACTGACACCCACTTTCCTTAAAAAATCGTGGCTCAAAATGGCATTTTTGGGCTGAGATAAGCACTTTGGTGACATTTTCCTGTAACTTGTTCCCAGTACATTCTAAGTGGCTGCTGACTTTGTGAGGTCTCTAAAAGTGGGTTTTAGGAGCCCAACACAAAATACATGAGCCCCAATGCCTTCCTTCATACAAAACTGACACCCACTTTCCTTAAAAAATCGTGGCTCAAAATGGCATTTTTGGGCTGAGATAAGCACTTTGGTGACATTTTCCTGTAACTTGTTCCCAGTACATTCTAAGTGGCTGCTGACTTTGTGAGGTCTCTAAAAGTGGGTTTTAGGAGCCCAACACAAAATACATGAGCCCTAATGCCTTCTTTCAGACAAAACTGACTTCCACTTTCTTAAAAAAATCTTGGGTCAAAATAGCATTATTAGACTGAGATAAGCACTTTGGTGACATTTTCCTGTAACTTGTTCCCAGTACATTCTAAGTGGCTGCTGACTTTGTGAGGTCTCTAAAAGTGGGTTTTAGGAGCCCAACACAAAATACATGAGCCCCAATGCCTTCCTTCATACAAAACTGACACCCACTTTCCTTAAAAAATCGTGGCTCAAAATGGCATTTTTGGGCTGAGATAAGCACTTTGGTGACATTTTCCTGTAACTTGTTCCCAGTACATTCTAAGTGGCTGCTGACTTTGTGAGGTCTCTAAAAGTGGGTTTTAGGAGCCCAACACAAAATACATGAGCCCCAATGCCTTCCTTCATACAAAACTGACACCCACTTTCCTTAAAAAATCGTGGCTCAAAATGGCATTTTTGGGCTGAGATAAGCACTTTGGTGACATTTTCCTGTAACTTGTTCCCAGTACATTCTAAGTGGCTGCTGACTTTGTGAGGTCTCTAAAAGTGGGTTTTAGGAGCCCAACACAAAATACATGAGCCCCAATGCCTTCCTTCATACAAAACTGACACCCACTTTCCTTAAAAAATCGTGGCTCAAAATGGCATTTTTGGGCTGAGATAAGCACTTTGGTGACATTTTCCTGTAACTTGTTCCCAGTACATTCTAAGTGGCTGCTGACTTTGTGAGGTCTCTAAAAGTGGGTTTTAGGAGCCCAACACAAAATACATGAGCCCTAATGCCTTCTTTCAGACAAAACTGACTTCCACTTTCTTAAAAAAATCTTGGGTCAAAATAGCATTATTAGACTGAGATAAGCACTTTGGTGACATTTTCCTGTAACTTGTTCCCAGTACATTCTAAGTGGCTGCTGACTTTGTGAGGTCTCTAAAAGTGGGTTTTAGGAGCCCAACACAAAATACATGAGCCCCAATGCCTTCCTTCATACAAAACTGACACCCACTTTCCTTAAAAAATCGTGGCTCAAAATGGCATTTTTGGGCTGAGATAAGCACTTTGGTGACATTTTCCTGTAACTTGTTCCCAGTACATTCTAAGTGGCTGCTGACTTTGTGAGGTCTCTAAAAGTGGGTTTTAGGAGCCCAACACAAAATACATGAGCCCTAATGCCTTCTTTCAGACAAAACTGACTTCCACTTTCTTAAAAAAATCTTGGGTCAAAATAGCATTATTAGACTGAGATAAGCACTTTGGTGACATTTTCCTGTAACTTGTTCCCAGTACATTCTAAGTGGCTGCTGACTTTGTGAGGTCTCTAAAAGTGGGTTTTAGGAGCCCAACACAAAATACATGAGCCCCAATGCCTTCCTTCATACAAAACTGACACCCACTTTCCTTAAAAAATCGTGGCTCAAAATGGCATTTTTGGGCTGAGATAAGCACTTTGGTGACATTTTCCTGTAACTTGTTCCCAGTACATTCTAAGTGGCTGCTGACTTTGTGAGGTCTCTAAAAGTGGGTTTTAGGAGCCCAACACAAAATACATGAGCCCTAATGCCTTCTTTCAGACAAAACTGACTTCCACTTTCTTAAAAAAATCTTGGGTCAAAATAGCATTATTAGACTGAGATAAGCACTTTGGTGACATTTTCCTGTAACTTGTTCCCAGTACATTCTAAGTGGCTGCTGACTTTGTGAGGTCTCTAAAAGTGGGTTTTAGGAGCCCAACACAAAATACATGAGCCCCAATGCCTTCCTTCATACAAAACTGACACCCACTTTCCTTAAAAAATCGTGGCTCAAAATGGCATTTTTGGGCTGAGATAAGCACTTTGGTGACATTTTCCTGTAACTTGTTCCCAGTACATTCTAAGTGGCTGCTGACTTTGTGAGGTCTCTAAAAGTGGGTTTTAGGAGCCCAACACAAAATACATGAGCCCTAATGCCTTCTTTCAGACAAAACTGACTTCCACTTTCTTAAAAAAATCTTGGGTCAAAATAGCATTATTAGACTGAGATAAGCACTTTGGTGACATTTTCCTGTAACTTGTTCCCAGTACATTCTAAGTGGCTGCTGACTTTGTGAGGTCTCTAAAAGTGGGTTTTAGGAGCCCAACACAAAATACATGAGCCCCAATGCCTTCCTTCATACAAAACTGACACCCACTTTCCTTAAAAAATCGTGGCTCAAAATGGCATTTTTGGGCTGAGATAAGCACTTTGGTGACATTTTCCTGTAACTTGTTCCCAGTACATTCTAAGTGGCTGCTGACTTTGTGAGGTCTCTAAAAGTGGGTTTTAGGAGCCCAACACAAAATACATGAGCCCTAATGCCTTCTTTCAGACAAAACTGACTTCCACTTTCTTAAAAAAATCTTGGGTCAAAATAGCATTATTAGACTGAGATAAGCACTTTGGTGACATTTTCCTGTAACTTGTTCCCAGTACATTCTAAGTGGCTGCTGACTTTGTGAGGTCTCTAAAAGTGGGTTTTAGGAGCCCAACACAAAATACATGAGCCCCAATGCCTTCCTTCATACAAAACTGACACCCACTTTCCTTAAAAAATCGTGGCTCAAAATGGCATTTTTGGGCTGAGATAAGCACTTTGGTGACATTTTCCTGTAACTTGTTCCCAGTACATTCTAAGTGGCTGCTGACTTTGTGAGGTCTCTAAAAGTGGGTTTTATGAGCCCAACACAAAATACATGAGCCCTAATGCCTTCTTTCAGACAAAACTGACTTCCACTTTCTTAAAAAAATCGTGGGTCAAAATAGCATTATTAGACTGAGATAAGCACTTTGGTGACATTTTCCTGTAACTTGTTCCCAGTACATTCTAAGTGGCTGCTGACTTTGTGAGGTCTCTAAAAGTGGGTTTTAGGAGCCCAACACAAAATACATGAGCCCCAATGCCTTCCTTCATACAAAACTGACACCCACTTTCCTTAAAAAATCGTGGCTCAAAATGGCATTTTTGGGCTGAGATAAGCACTTTGGTGACATTTTCCTGTAACTTGTTCCCAGTACATTCTAAGTGGCTGCTGACTTTGTGAGGTCTCTAAAAGTGGGTTTTAAGAGCCCAACACAAAATACATGAGCCCCAATGCCTTCCTTCATACAAAACTGACACCCACTTTCCTTAAAAAATCGTGGCTCAAAATGGCATTTTTGGGCTGAGATAAGCACTTTGGTGACATTTTCCTGTAACTTGTTCCCAGTACATTCTAAGTGGCTGCTGACTTTGTGAGGTCTCTAAAAGTGGGTTTTAGGAGCCCAACACAAAATACATGAGCCCCAATGCCTTCCTTCATACAAAACTGACACCCACTTTCCTTAAAAAATCGTGGCTCAAAATGGCATTTTTGGGCTGAGATAAGCACTTTGGTGACATTTTCCTGTAACTTGTTCCCAGTACATTCTAAGTGGCTGCTGACTTTGTGAGGTCTCTAAAAGTGGGTTTTAGGAGCCCAACACAAAATACATGAGCCCTAATGCCTTCTTTCAGACAAAACTGACTTCCACTTTCTTAAAAAAATCTTGGGTCAAAATAGCATTATTAGACTGAGATAAGCACTTTGGTGACATTTTCCTGTAACTTGTTCCCAGTACATTCTAAGTGGCTGCTGACTTTGTGAGGTCTCTAAAAGTGGGTTTTAGGAGCCCAACACAAAATACATGAGCCCCAATGCCTTCCTTCATACAAAACTGACACCCACTTTCCTTAAAAAATCGTGGCTCAAAATGGCATTTTTGGGCTGAGATAAGCACTTTGGTGACATTTTCCTGTAACTTGTTCCCAGTACATTCTAAGTGGCTGCTGACTTTGTGAGGTCTCTAAAAGTGGGTTTTAGGAGCCCAACACAAAATACATGAGCCCCAATGCCTTCCTTCATACAAAACTGACACCCACTTTCCTTAAAAAATCGTGGCTCAAAATGGCATTTTTGGGCTGAGATAAGCACTTTGGTGACATTTTCCTGTAACTTGTTCCCAGTACATTCTAAGTGGCTGCTGACTTTATGAGGTCTCTAAAAGTGGGTTTTAGGAGCCCAACACAAAATACATGAGCCCCAATGCCTTCCTTCATACAAAACTGACACCCACTTTCCTTAAAAAATCGTGGCTCAAAATGGCATTTTTGGGCTGAGATAAGCACTTTGGTGACATTTTCCTGTAACTTGTTCCCAGTACATTCTAAGTGGCTGCTGACTTTGTGAGGTCTCTAAAAGTGGGTTTTAGGAGCCCAACACAAAATACATGAGCCCTAATGCCTTCTTTCAGACAAAACTGACTTCCACTTTCTTAAAAAAATCTTGGGTCAAAATAGCATTATTAGACTGAGATAAGCACTTTGGTGACATTTTCCTGTAACTTGTTCCCAGTACATTCTAAGTGGCTGCTGACTTTGTGAGGTCTCTAAAAGTGGGTTTTAGGAGCCCAACACAAAATACATGAGCCCCAATGCCTTCCTTCATACAAAACTGACACCCACTTTCCTTAAAAAATCGTGGCTCAAAATGGCATTTTTGGGCTGAGATAAGCACTTTGGTGACATTTTCCTGTAACTTGTTCCCAGTACATTCTAAGTGGCTGCTGACTTTGTGAGGTCTCTAAAAGTGGGTTTTAGGAGCCCAACACAAAATACATGAGCCCCAATGCCTTCCTTCATACAAAACTGACACCCACTTTCCTTAAAAAATCGTGGCTCAAAATGGCATTTTTGGGCTGAGATAAGCACTTTGGTGACATTTTCCTGTAACTTGTTCCCAGTACATTCTAAGTGGCTGCTGACTTTGTGAGGTCTCTAAAAGTGGGTTTTAGGAGCCCAACACAAAATACATGAGCCCTAATGCCTTCTTTCAGACAAAACTGACTTCCACTTTCTTAAAAAAATCTTGGGTCAAAATAGCATTATTAGACTGAGATAAGCACTTTGGTGACATTTTCCTGTAACTTGTTCCCAGTACATTCTAAGTGGCTGCTGACTTTGTGAGGTCTCTAAAAGTGGGTTTTAGGAGCCCAACACAAAATACATGAGCCCCAATGCCTTCCTTCATACAAAACTGACACCCACTTTCCTTAAAAAATCGTGGCTCAAAATGGCATTTTTGGGCTGAGATAAGCACTTTGGTGACATTTTCCTGTAACTTGTTCCCAGTACATTCTAAGTGGCTGCTGACTTTGTGAGGTCTCTAAAAGTGGGTTTTAGGAGCCCAACACAAAATACATGAGCCCCAATGCCTTCCTTCATACAAAACTGACACCCACTTTCCTTAAAAAATCGTGGCTCAAAATGGCATTTTTGGGCTGAGATAAGCACTTTGGTGACATTTTCCTGTAACTTGTTCCCAGTACATTCTAAGTGGCTGCTGACTTTGTGAGGTCTCTAAAAGTGGGTTTTAGGAGCCCAACACAAAATACATGAGCCCTAATGCCTTCTTTCAGACAAAACTGACTTCCACTTTCTTAAAAAAATCTTGGGTCAAAATAGCATTATTAGACTGAGATAAGCACTTTGGTGACATTTTCCTGTAACTTGTTCCCAGTACATTCTAAGTGGCTGCTGACTTTGTGAGGTCTCTAAAAGTGGGTTTTAGGAGCCCAACACAAAATACATGAGCCCCAATGCCTTCCTTCATACAAAACTGACACCCACTTTCCTTAAAAAATCGTGGCTCAAAATGGCATTTTTGGGCTGAGATAAGCACTTTGGTGACATTTTCCTGTAACTTGTTCCCAGTACATTCTAAGTGGCTGCTGACTTTGTGAGGTCTCTAAAAGTGGGTTTTAGGAGCCCAACACAAAATACATGAGCCCTAATGCCTTCTTTCAGACAAAACTGACTTCCACTTTCTTAAAAAAATCTTGGGTCAAAATAGCATTATTAGACTGAGATAAGCACTTTGGTGACATTTTCCTGTAACTTGTTCCCAGTACATTCTAAGTGGCTGCTGACTTTGTGAGGTCTCTAAAAGTGGGTTTTAGGAGCCCAACACAAAATACATGAGCCCCAATGCCTTCCTTCATACAAAACTGACACCCACTTTCCTTAAAAAATCGTGGCTCAAAATGGCATTTTTGGGCTGAGATAAGCACTTTGGTGACATTTTCCTGTAACTTGTTCCCAGTACATTCTAAGTGGCTGCTGACTTTGTGAGGTCTCTAAAAGTGGGTTTTAGGAGCCCAACACAAAATACATGAGCCCTAATGCCTTCCTTCAGACAGAACTGACACCCACTTTCTTTAAAAAATCGTGGTTCAAAATAGCATTTTTGGGCTGAGATAAGCACTTTGGTGACATTTTCCTGTAACTTGTTCCCAGTACATTTTAAGTGGCTGCTGACTTTGTGAGGTCTGTAAAATTGGGTTTTAGGAGCCCAACACAAAATACATGAGCCCTAATGCCTTCTTTCAGACAAAACTGACTTCCACTTTCTTAAAAAAATCTTGGGTCAAAATAGCATTATTAGACTGAGATAAGCACTTTGGTGACATTTTCCTGTAACTTGTTCCCAGTACATTCTAAGTGGCTGCTGACTTTGTGAGGTCTCTAAAAGTGGGTTTTAGGAGCCCAACACAAAATACATGAGCCCCAATGCCTTCCTTCATACAAAACTGACACCCACTTTCCTTAAAAAATCGTGGCTCAAAATGGCATTTTTGGGCTGAGATAAGCACTTTGGTGACATTTTCCTGTAACTTGTTCCCAGTACATTCTAAGTGGCTGCTGACTTTGTGAGGTCTCTAAAAGTGGGTTTTAGGAGCCCAACACAAAATACATGAGCCCCAATGCCTTCCTTCATACAAAACTGACACCCACTTTCCTTAAAAAATCGTGGCTCAAAATGGCATTTTTGGGCTGAGATAAGCACTTTGGTGACATTTTCCTGTAACTTGTTCCCAGTACATTCTAAGTGGCTGCTGACTTTGTGAGGTCTCTAAAAGTGGGTTTTAGGAGCCCAACACAAAATACATGAGCCCTAATGCCTTCTTTCAGACAAAACTGACTTCCACTTTCTTAAAAAAATCTTGGGTCAAAATAGCATTATTAGACTGAGATAAGCACTTTGGTGACATTTTCCTGTAACTTGTTCCCAGTACATTCTAAGTGGCTGCTGACTTTGTGAGGTCTCTAAAAGTGGGTTTTAGGAGCCCAACACAAAATACATGAGCCCCAATGCCTTCCTTCATACAAAACTGACACCCACTTTCCTTAAAAAATCGTGGCTCAAAATGGCATTTTTGGGCTGAGATAAGCACTTTGGTGACATTTTCCTGTAACTTGTTCCCAGTACATTCTAAGTGGCTGCTGACTTTGTGAGGTCTCTAAAAGTGGGTTTTAGGAGCCCAACACAAAATACATGAGCCCTAATGCCTTCTTTCAGACAAAACTGACTTCCACTTTCTTAAAAAAATCTTGGGTCAAAATAGCATTATTAGACTGAGATAAGCACTTTGGTGACATTTTCCTGTAACTTGTTCCCAGTACATTCTAAGTGGCTGCTGACTTTGTGAGGTCTCTAAAAGTGGGTTTTAGGAGCCCAACACAAAATACATGAGCCCCAATGCCTTCCTTCATACAAAACTGACACCCACTTTCCTTAAAAAATCGTGGCTCAAAATGGCATTTTTGGGCTGAGATAAGCACTTTGGTGACATTTTCCTGTAACTTGTTCCCAGTACATTCTAAGTGGCTGCTGACTTTGTGAGGTCTCTAAAAGTGGGTTTTAGGAGCCCAACACAAAATACATGAGCCCTAATGCCTTCTTTCAGACAAAACTGACTTCCACTTTCTTAAAAAAATCTTGGGTCAAAATAGCATTATTAGACTGAGATAAGCACTTTGGTGACATTTTCCTGTAACTTGTTCCCAGTACATTCTAAGTGGCTGCTGACTTTGTGAGGTCTCTAAAAGTGGGTTTTAGGAGCCCAACACAAAATACATGAGCCCCAATGCCTTCCTTCATACAAAACTGACACCCACTTTCCTTAAAAAATCGTGGCTCAAAATGGCATTTTTGGGCTGAGATAAGCACTTTGGTGACATTTTCCTGTAACTTGTTCCCAGTACATTCTAAGTGGCTGCTGACTTTGTGAGGTCTCTAAAAGTGGGTTTTAGGAGCCCAACACAAAATACATGAGCCCTAATGCCTTCTTTCAGACAAAACTGACTTCCACTTTCTTAAAAAAATCGTGGGTCAAAATAGCATTATTAGACTGAGATAAGCACTTTGGTGACATTTTCCTGTAACTTGTTCCCAGTACATTCTAAGTGGCTGCTGACTTTGTGAGGTCTCTAAAAGTGGGTTTTAGGAGCCCAACACAAAATACATGAGCCCCAATGCCTTCCTTCATACAAAACTGACACCCACTTTCCTTAAAAAATCGTGGCTCAAAATGGCATTTTTGGGCTGAGATAAGCACTTTGGTGACATTTTCCTGTAACTTGTTCCCAGTACATTCTAAGTGGCTGCTGACTTTGTGAGGTCTCTAAAAGTGGGTTTTAGGAGCCCAACACAAAATACATGAGCCCCAATGCCTTCCTTCATACAAAACTGACACCCACTTTCCTTAAAAAATTGTGGCTCAAAATGGCATTTTTGGGCTGAGATAAGCACTTTGGTGACATTTTCCTGTAACTTGTTCCCAGTACATTCTAAGTGGCTGCTGACTTTGTGAGGTCTCTAAAAGTGGGTTTTAGGAGCCCAACACAAAATACATGAGCCCCAATGCCTTCCTTCATACAAAACTGACACCCACTTTCCTTAAAAAATCGTGGCTCAAAATGGCATTTTTGGGCTGAGATAAGCACTTTGGTGACATTTTCCTGTAACTTGTTCCCAGTACATTCTAAGTGGCTGCTGACTTTGTGAGGTCTCTAAAAGTGGGTTTTAGGAGCCCAACACAAAATACATGAGCCCTAATGCCTTCTTTCAGACAAAACTGACTTCCACTTTCTTAAAAAAATCTTGGGTCAAAATAGCATTATTAGACTGAGATAAGCACTTTGGTGACATTTTCCTGTAACTTGTTCCCAGTACATTCTAAGTGGCTGCTGACTTTGTGAGGTCTCTAAAAGTGGGTTTTAGGAGCCCAACACAAAATACATGAGCCCCAATGCCTTCCTTCATACAAAACTGACACCCACTTTCCTTAAAAAATCGTGGCTCAAAATGGCATTTTTGGGCTGAGATAAGCACTTTGGTGACATTTTCCTGTAACTTGTTCCCAGTACATTCTAAGTGGCTGCTGACTTTGTGAGGTCTCTAAAAGTGGGTTTTAGGAGCCCAACACAAAATACATGAGCCCCAATGCCTTCCTTCATACAAAACTGACACCCACTTTCCTTAAAAAATCGTGGCTCAAAATGGCATTTTTGGGCTGAGATAAGCACTTTGGTGACATTTTCCTGTAACTTGTTCCCAGTACATTCTAAGTGGCTGCTGACTTTGTGAGGTCTCTAAAAGTGGGTTTTAGGAGCCCAACACAAAATACATGAGCCCCAATGCCTTCCTTCATACAAAACTGACACCCACTTTCCTTAAAAAATCGTGGCTCAAAATGGCATTTTTGGGCTGAGATAAGCACTTTGGTGACATTTTCCTGTAACTTGTTCCCAGTACATTCTAAGTGGCTGCTGACTTTGTGAGGTCTCTAAAAGTGGGTTTTAGGAGCCCAACACAAAATACATGAGCCCTAATGCCTTCTTTCAGACAAAACTGACTTCCACTTTCTTAAAAAAATCTTGGGTCAAAATAGCATTATTAGACTGAGATAAGCACTTTGGTGACATTTTCCTGTAACTTGTTCCCAGTACATTCTAAGTGGCTGCTGACTTTGTGAGGTCTCTAAAAGTGGGTTTTAGGAGCCCAACACAAAATACATGAGCCCCAATGCCTTCCTTCATACAAAACTGACACCCACTTTCCTTAAAAAATCGTGGCTCAAAATGGCATTTTTGGGCTGAGATAAGCACTTTGGTGACATTTTCCTGTAACTTGTTCCCAGTACATTCTAAGTGGCTGCTGACTTTGTGAGGTCTCTAAAAGTGGGTTTTAGGAGCCCAACACAAAATACATGAGCCCTAATGCCTTCTTTCAGACAAAACTGACTTCCACTTTCTTAAAAAAATCTTGGGTCAAAATAGCATTATTAGACTGAGATAAGCACTTTGGTGACATTTTCCTGTAACTTGTTCCCAGTACATTCTAAGTGGCTGCTGACTTTGTGAGGTCTCTAAAAGTGGGTTTTAGGAGCCCAACACAAAATACATGAGCCCCAATGCCTTCCTTCATACAAAACTGACACCCACTTTCCTTAAAAAATCGTGGCTCAAAATGGCATTTTTGGGCTGAGATAAGCACTTTGGTGACATTTTCCTGTAACTTGTTCCCAGTACATTCTAAGTGGCTGCTGACTTTGTGAGGTCTCTAAAAGTGGGTTTTAGGAGCCCAACACAAAATACATGAGCCCTAATGCCTTCCTTCAGACAGAACTGACACCCACTTTCTTTAAAAAATCGTGGTTCAAAATAGCATTTTTGGGCTGAGATAAGCACTTTGGTGACATTTTCCTGTAACTTGTTCCCAGTACATTTTAAGTGGCTGCTGACTTTGTGAGGTCTGTAAAATTGGGTTTTAGGAGCCCAACACAAAATACATGAGCCCTAATGCCTTCTTTCAGACAAAACTGACTTCCACTTTCTTAAAAAAATCTTGGGTCAAAATAGCATTATTAGACTGAGATAAGCACTTTGGTGACATTTTCCTGTAACTTGTTCCCAGTACATTCTAAGTGGCTGCTGACTTTGTGAGGTCTCTAAAAGTGGGTTTTAGGAGCCCAACACAAAATACATGAGCCCCAATGCCTTCCTTCATACAAAACTGACACCCACTTTCCTTAAAAAATCGTGGCTCAAAATGGCATTTTTGGGCTGAGATAAGCACTTTGGTGACATTTTCCTGTAACTTGTTCCCAGTACATTCTAAGTGGCTGCTGACTTTGTGAGGTCTCTAAAAGTGGGTTTTAGGAGCCCAACACAAAATACATGAGCCCCAATGCCTTCCTTCATACAAAACTGACACCCACTTTCCTTAAAAAATCGTGGCTCAAAATGGCATTTTTGGGCTGAGATAAGCACTTTGGTGACATTTTCCTGTAACTTGTTCCCAGTACATTCTAAGTGGCTGCTGACTTTGTGAGGTCTCTAAAAGTGGGTTTTAGGAGCCCAACACAAAATACATGAGCCCTAATGCCTTCTTTCAGACAAAACTGACTTCCACTTTCTTAAAAAAATCTTGGGTCAAAATAGCATTATTAGACTGAGATAAGCACTTTGGTGACATTTTCCTGTAACTTGTTCCCAGTACATTCTAAGTGGCTGCTGACTTTGTGAGGTCTCTAAAAGTGGGTTTTAGGAGCCCAACACAAAATACATGAGCCCCAATGCCTTCCTTCATACAAAACTGACACCCACTTTCCTTAAAAAATCGTGGCTCAAAATGGCATTTTTGGGCTGAGATAAGCACTTTGGTGACATTTTCCTGTAACTTGTTCCCAGTACATTCTAAGTGGCTGCTGACTTTGTGAGGTCTCTAAAAGTGGGTTTTAGGAGCCCAACACAAAATACATGAGCCCTAATGCCTTCCTTCAGACAGAACTGACACCCACTTTCTTTAAAAAATCGTGGTTCAAAATAGCATTTTTGGGCTGAGATAAGCACTTTGGTGACATTTTCCTGTAACTTGTTCCCAGTACATTTTAAGTGGCTGCTGACTTTGTGAGGTCTGTAAAATTGGGTTTTAGGAGCCCAACACAAAATACATGAGCCCTAATGCCTTCTTTCAGACAAAACTGACTTCCACTTTCTTAAAAAAATCTTGGGTCAAAATAGCATTATTAGACTGAGATAAGCACTTTGGTGACATTTTCCTGTAACTTGTTCCCAGTACATTCTAAGTGGCTGCTGACTTTGTGAGGTCTCTAAAAGTGGGTTTTAGGAGCCCAACACAAAATACATGAGCCCCAATGCCTTCCTTCATACAAAACTGACACCCACTTTCCTTAAAAAATCGTGGCTCAAAATGGCATTTTTGGGCTGAGATAAGCACTTTGGTGACATTTTCCTGTAACTTGTTCCCAGTACATTCTAAGTGGCTGCTGACTTTGTGAGGTCTCTAAAAGTGGGTTTTAGGAGCCCAACACAAAATACATGAGCCCCAATGCCTTCCTTCATACAAAACTGACACCCACTTTCCTTAAAAAATCGTGGCTCAAAATGGCATTTTTGGGCTGAGATAAGCACTTTGGTGACATTTTCCTGTAACTTGTTCCCAGTACATTCTAAGTGGCTGCTGACTTTGTGAGGTCTCTAAAAGTGGGTTTTAGGAGCCCAACACAAAATACATGAGCCCTAATGCCTTCTTTCAGACAAAACTGACTTCCACTTTCTTAAAAAAATCTTGGGTCAAAATAGCATTATTAGACTGAGATAAGCACTTTGGTGACATTTTCCTGTAACTTGTTCCCAGTACATTCTAAGTGGCTGCTGACTTTGTGAGGTCTCTAAAAGTGGGTTTTAGGAGCCCAACACAAAATACATGAGCCCCAATGCCTTCCTTCATACAAAACTGACACCCACTTTCCTTAAAAAATCGTGGCTCAAAATGGCATTTTTGGGCTGAGATAAGCACTTTGGTGACATTTTCCTGTAACTTGTTCCCAGTACATTCTAAGTGGCTGCTGACTTTGTGAGGTCTCTAAAAGTGGGTTTTAGGAGCCCAACACAAAATACATGAGCCCCAATGCCTTCCTTCATACAAAACTGACACCCACTTTCCTTAAAAAATCGTGGCTCAAAATGGCATTTTTGGGCTGAGATAAGCACTTTGGTGACATTTTCCTGTAACTTGTTCCCAGTACATTCTAAGTGGCTGCTGACTTTGTGAGGTCTCTAAAAGTGGGTTTTAGGAGCCCAACACAAAATACATGAGCCCCAATGCCTTCCTTCATACAAAACTGACACCCACTTTCCTTAAAAAATCGTGGCTCAAAATGGCATTTTTGGGCTGAGATAAGCACTTTGGTGACATTTTCCTGTAACTTGTTCCCAGTACATTCTAAGTGGCTGCTGACTTTGTGAGGTCTCTAAAAGTGGGTTTTAGGAGCCCAACACAAAATACATGAGCCCTAATGCCTTCTTTCAGACAAAACTGACTTCCACTTTCTTAAAAAAATCTTGGGTCAAAATAGCATTATTAGACTGAGATAAGCACTTTGGTGACATTTTCCTGTAACTTGTTCCCAGTACATTCTAAGTGGCTGCTGACTTTGTGAGGTCTCTAAAAGTGGGTTTTAGGAGCCCAACACAAAATACATGAGCCCCAATGCCTTCCTTCATACAAAACTGACACCCACTTTCCTTAAAAAATCGTGGCTCAAAATGGCATTTTTGGGCTGAGATAAGCACTTTGGTGACATTTTCCTGTAACTTGTTCCCAGTACATTCTAAGTGGCTGCTGACTTTGTGAGGTCTCTAAAAGTGGGTTTTAGGAGCCCAACACAAAATACATGAGCCCTAATGCCTTCTTTCAGACAAAACTGACTTCCACTTTCTTAAAAAAATCTTGGGTCAAAATAGCATTATTAGACTGAGATAAGCACTTTGGTGACATTTTCCTGTAACTTGTTCCCAGTACATTCTAAGTGGCTGCTGACTTTGTGAGGTCTCTAAAAGTGGGTTTTAGGAGCCCAACACAAAATACATGAGCCCCAATGCCTTCCTTCATACAAAACTGACACCCACTTTCCTTAAAAAATCGTGGCTCAAAATGGCATTTTTGGGCTGAGATAAGCACTTTGGTGACATTTTCCTGTAACTTGTTCCCAGTACATTCTAAGTGGCTGCTGACTTTGTGAGGTCTCTAAAAGTGGGTTTTAGGAGCCCAACACAAAATACATGAGCCCTAATGCCTTCTTTCAGACAAAACTGACTTCCACTTTCTTAAAAAAATCTTGGGTCAAAATAGCATTATTAGACTGAGATAAGCACTTTGGTGACATTTTCCTGTAACTTGTTCCCAGTACATTCTAAGTGGCTGCTGACTTTGTGAGGTCTCTAAAAGTGGGTTTTAGGAGCCCAACACAAAATACATGAGCCCCAATGCCTTCCTTCATACAAAACTGACACCCACTTTCCTTAAAAAATCGTGGCTCAAAATGGCATTTTTGGGCTGAGATAAGCACTTTGGTGACATTTTCCTGTAACTTGTTCCCAGTACATTCTAAGTGGCTGCTGACTTTGTGAGGTCTCTAAAAGTGGGTTTTAGGAGCCCAACACAAAATACATGAGCCCTAATGCCTTCTTTCAGACAAAACTGACTTCCACTTTCTTAAAAAAATCTTGGGTCAAAATAGCATTATTAGACTGAGATAAGCACTTTGGTGACATTTTCCTGTAACTTGTTCCCAGTACATTCTAAGTGGCTGCTGACTTTGTGAGGTCTCTAAAAGTGGGTTTTAGGAGCCCAACACAAAATACATGAGCCCCAATGCCTTCCTTCATACAAAACTGACACCCACTTTCCTTAAAAAATCGTGGCTCAAAATGGCATTTTTGGGCTGAGATAAGCACTTTGGTGACATTTTCCTGTAACTTGTTCCCAGTACATTCTAAGTGGCTGCTGACTTTGTGAGGTCTCTAAAAGTGGGTTTTAGGAGCCCAACACAAAATACATGAGCCCTAATGCCTTCTTTCAGACAAAACTGACTTCCACTTTCTTAAAAAAATCTTGGGTCAAAATAGCATTATTAGACTGAGATAAGCACTTTGGTGACATTTTCCTGTAACTTGTTCCCAGTACATTCTAAGTGGCTGCTGACTTTGTGAGGTCTCTAAAAGTGGGTTTTAGGAGCCCAACACAAAATACATGAGCCCCAATGCCTTCCTTCATACAAAACTGACACCCACTTTCCTTAAAAAATCGTGGCTCAAAATGGCATTTTTGGGCTGAGATAAGCACTTTGGTGACATTTTCCTGTAACTTGTTCCCAGTACATTCTAAGTGGCTGCTGACTTTGTGAGGTCTCTAAAAGTGGGTTTTAGGAGCCCAACACAAAATACATGAGCCCTAATGCCTTCTTTCAGACAAAACTGACTTCCACTTTCTTAAAAAAATCGTGGGTCAAAATAGCATTATTAGACTGAGATAAGCACTTTGGTGACATTTTCCTGTAACTTGTTCCCAGTACATTCTAAGTGGCTGCTGACTTTGTGAGGTCTCTAAAAGTGGGTTTTAGGAGCCCAACACAAAATACATGAGCCCCAATGCCTTCCTTCATACAAAACTGACACCCACTTTCCTTAAAAAATCGTGGCTCAAAATGGCATTTTTGGGCTGAGATAAGCACTTTGGTGACATTTTCCTGTAACTTGTTCCCAGTACATTCTAAGTGGCTGCTGACTTTGTGAGGTCTCTAAAAGTGGGTTTTAAGAGCCCAACACAAAATACATGAGCCCCAATGCCTTCCTTCATACAAAACTGACACCCACTTTCCTTAAAAAATCGTGGCTCAAAATGGCATTTTTGGGCTGAGATAAGCACTTTGGTGACATTTTCCTGTAACTTGTTCCCAGTACATTCTAAGTGGCTGCTGACTTTGTGAGGTCTCTAAAAGTGGGTTTTAGGAGCCCAACACAAAATACATGAGCCCCAATGCCTTCCTTCATACAAAACTGACACCCACTTTCCTTAAAAAATCGTGGCTCAAAATGGCATTTTTGGGCTGAGATAAGCACTTTGGTGACATTTTCCTGTAACTTGTTCCCAGTACATTCTAAGTGGCTGCTGACTTTGTGAGGTCTCTAAAAGTGGGTTTTAGGAGCCCAACACAAAATACATGAGCCCTAATGCCTTCTTTCAGACAAAACTGACTTCCACTTTCTTAAAAAAATCTTGGGTCAAAATAGCATTATTAGACTGAGATAAGCACTTTGGTGACATTTTCCTGTAACTTGTTCCCAGTACATTCTAAGTGGCTGCTGACTTTGTGAGGTCTCTAAAAGTGGGTTTTAGGAGCCCAACACAAAATACATGAGCCCCAATGCCTTCCTTCATACAAAACTGACACCCACTTTCCTTAAAAAATCGTGGCTCAAAATGGCATTTTTGGGCTGAGATAAGCACTTTGGTGACATTTTCCTGTAACTTGTTCCCAGTACATTCTAAGTGGCTGCTGACTTTGTGAGGTCTCTAAAAGTGGGTTTTAGGAGCCCAACACAAAATACATGAGCCCCAATGCCTTCCTTCATACAAAACTGACACCCACTTTCCTTAAAAAATCGTGGCTCAAAATGGCATTTTTGGGCTGAGATAAGCACTTTGGTGACATTTTCCTGTAACTTGTTCCCAGTACATTCTAAGTGGCTGCTGACTTTATGAGGTCTCTAAAAGTGGGTTTTAGGAGCCCAACACAAAATACATGAGCCCCAATGCCTTCCTTCATACAAAACTGACACCCACTTTCCTTAAAAAATCGTGGCTCAAAATGGCATTTTTGGGCTGAGATAAGCACTTTGGTGACATTTTCCTGTAACTTGTTCCCAGTACATTCTAAGTGGCTGCTGACTTTGTGAGGTCTCTAAAAGTGGGTTTTAGGAGCCCAACACAAAATACATGAGCCCTAATGCCTTCTTTCAGACAAAACTGACTTCCACTTTCTTAAAAAAATCTTGGGTCAAAATAGCATTATTAGACTGAGATAAGCACTTTGGTGACATTTTCCTGTAACTTGTTCCCAGTACATTCTAAGTGGCTGCTGACTTTGTGAGGTCTCTAAAAGTGGGTTTTAGGAGCCCAACACAAAATACATGAGCCCCAATGCCTTCCTTCATACAAAACTGACACCCACTTTCCTTAAAAAATCGTGGCTCAAAATGGCATTTTTGGGCTGAGATAAGCACTTTGGTGACATTTTCCTGTAACTTGTTCCCAGTACATTCTAAGTGGCTGCTGACTTTGTGAGGTCTCTAAAAGTGGGTTTTAGGAGCCCAACACAAAATACATGAGCCCCAATGCCTTCCTTCATACAAAACTGACACCCACTTTCCTTAAAAAATCGTGGCTCAAAATGGCATTTTTGGGCTGAGATAAGCACTTTGGTGACATTTTCCTGTAACTTGTTCCCAGTACATTCTAAGTGGCTGCTGACTTTGTGAGGTCTCTAAAAGTGGGTTTTAGGAGCCCAACACAAAATACATGAGCCCTAATGCCTTCTTTCAGACAAAACTGACTTCCACTTTCTTAAAAAAATCTTGGGTCAAAATAGCATTATTAGACTGAGATAAGCACTTTGGTGACATTTTCCTGTAACTTGTTCCCAGTACATTCTAAGTGGCTGCTGACTTTGTGAGGTCTCTAAAAGTGGGTTTTAGGAGCCCAACACAAAATACATGAGCCCCAATGCCTTCCTTCATACAAAACTGACACCCACTTTCCTTAAAAAATCGTGGCTCAAAATGGCATTTTTGGGCTGAGATAAGCACTTTGGTGACATTTTCCTGTAACTTGTTCCCAGTACATTCTAAGTGGCTGCTGACTTTGTGAGGTCTCTAAAAGTGGGTTTTAGGAGCCCAACACAAAATACATGAGCCCCAATGCCTTCCTTCATACAAAACTGACACCCACTTTCCTTAAAAAATCGTGGCTCAAAATGGCATTTTTGGGCTGAGATAAGCACTTTGGTGACATTTTCCTGTAACTTGTTCCCAGTACATTCTAAGTGGCTGCTGACTTTGTGAGGTCTCTAAAAGTGGGTTTTAGGAGCCCAACACAAAATACATGAGCCCTAATGCCTTCTTTCAGACAAAACTGACTTCCACTTTCTTAAAAAAATCTTGGGTCAAAATAGCATTATTAGACTGAGATAAGCACTTTGGTGACATTTTCCTGTAACTTGTTCCCAGTACATTCTAAGTGGCTGCTGACTTTGTGAGGTCTCTAAAAGTGGGTTTTAGGAGCCCAACACAAAATACATGAGCCCCAATGCCTTCCTTCATACAAAACTGACACCCACTTTCCTTAAAAAATCGTGGCTCAAAATGGCATTTTTGGGCTGAGATAAGCACTTTGGTGACATTTTCCTGTAACTTGTTCCCAGTACATTCTAAGTGGCTGCTGACTTTGTGAGGTCTCTAAAAGTGGGTTTTAGGAGCCCAACACAAAATACATGAGCCCTAATGCCTTCTTTCAGACAAAACTGACTTCCACTTTCTTAAAAAAATCTTGGGTCAAAATAGCATTATTAGACTGAGATAAGCACTTTGGTGACATTTTCCTGTAACTTGTTCCCAGTACATTCTAAGTGGCTGCTGACTTTGTGAGGTCTCTAAAAGTGGGTTTTAGGAGCCCAACACAAAATACATGAGCCCCAATGCCTTCCTTCATACAAAACTGACACCCACTTTCCTTAAAAAATCGTGGCTCAAAATGGCATTTTTGGGCTGAGATAAGCACTTTGGTGACATTTTCCTGTAACTTGTTCCCAGTACATTCTAAGTGGCTGCTGACTTTGTGAGGTCTCTAAAAGTGGGTTTTAGGAGCCCAACACAAAATACATGAGCCCTAATGCCTTCCTTCAGACAGAACTGACACCCACTTTCTTTAAAAAATCGTGGTTCAAAATAGCATTTTTGGGCTGAGATAAGCACTTTGGTGACATTTTCCTGTAACTTGTTCCCAGTACATTTTAAGTGGCTGCTGACTTTGTGAGGTCTGTAAAATTGGGTTTTAGGAGCCCAACACAAAATACATGAGCCCTAATGCCTTCTTTCAGACAAAACTGACTTCCACTTTCTTAAAAAAATCTTGGGTCAAAATAGCATTATTAGACTGAGATAAGCACTTTGGTGACATTTTCCTGTAACTTGTTCCCAGTACATTCTAAGTGGCTGCTGACTTTGTGAGGTCTCTAAAAGTGGGTTTTAGGAGCCCAACACAAAATACATGAGCCCCAATGCCTTCCTTCATACAAAACTGACACCCACTTTCCTTAAAAAATCGTGGCTCAAAATGGCATTTTTGGGCTGAGATAAGCACTTTGGTGACATTTTCCTGTAACTTGTTCCCAGTACATTCTAAGTGGCTGCTGACTTTGTGAGGTCTCTAAAAGTGGGTTTTAGGAGCCCAACACAAAATACATGAGCCCCAATGCCTTCCTTCATACAAAACTGACACCCACTTTCCTTAAAAAATCGTGGCTCAAAATGGCATTTTTGGGCTGAGATAAGCACTTTGGTGACATTTTCCTGTAACTTGTTCCCAGTACATTCTAAGTGGCTGCTGACTTTGTGAGGTCTCTAAAAGTGGGTTTTAGGAGCCCAACACAAAATACATGAGCCCTAATGCCTTCTTTCAGACAAAACTGACTTCCACTTTCTTAAAAAAATCTTGGGTCAAAATAGCATTATTAGACTGAGATAAGCACTTTGGTGACATTTTCCTGTAACTTGTTCCCAGTACATTCTAAGTGGCTGCTGACTTTGTGAGGTCTCTAAAAGTGGGTTTTAGGAGCCCAACACAAAATACATGAGCCCCAATGCCTTCCTTCATACAAAACTGACACCCACTTTCCTTAAAAAATCGTGGCTCAAAATGGCATTTTTGGGCTGAGATAAGCACTTTGGTGACATTTTCCTGTAACTTGTTCCCAGTACATTCTAAGTGGCTGCTGACTTTGTGAGGTCTCTAAAAGTGGGTTTTAGGAGCCCAACACAAAATACATGAGCCCTAATGCCTTCTTTCAGACAAAACTGACTTCCACTTTCTTAAAAAAATCTTGGGTCAAAATAGCATTATTAGACTGAGATAAGCACTTTGGTGACATTTTCCTGTAACTTGTTCCCAGTACATTCTAAGTGGCTGCTGACTTTGTGAGGTCTCTAAAAGTGGGTTTTAGGAGCCCAACACAAAATACATGAGCCCCAATGCCTTCCTTCATACAAAACTGACACCCACTTTCCTTAAAAAATCGTGGCTCAAAATGGCATTTTTGGGCTGAGATAAGCACTTTGGTGACATTTTCCTGTAACTTGTTCCCAGTACATTCTAAGTGGCTGCTGACTTTGTGAGGTCTCTAAAAGTGGGTTTTAGGAGCCCAACACAAAATACATGAGCCCTAATGCCTTCTTTCAGACAAAACTGACTTCCACTTTCTTAAAAAAATCGTGGGTCAAAATAGCATTATTAGACTGAGATAAGCACTTTGGTGACATTTTCCTGTAACTTGTTCCCAGTACATTCTAAGTGGCTGCTGACTTTGTGAGGTCTCTAAAAGTGGGTTTTAGGAGCCCAACACAAAATACATGAGCCCCAATGCCTTCCTTCATACAAAACTGACACCCACTTTCCTTAAAAAATCGTGGCTCAAAATGGCATTTTTGGGCTGAGATAAGCACTTTGGTGACATTTTCCTGTAACTTGTTCCCAGTACATTCTAAGTGGCTGCTGACTTTGTGAGGTCTCTAAAAGTGGGTTTTAGGAGCCCAACACAAAATACATGAGCCCCAATGCCTTCCTTCATACAAAACTGACACCCACTTTCCTTAAAAAATCGTGGCTCAAAATGGCATTTTTGGGCTGAGATAAGCACTTTGGTGACATTTTCCTGTAACTTGTTCCCAGTACATTCTAAGTGGCTGCTGACTTTGTGAGGTCTCTAAAAGTGGGTTTTAGGAGCCCAACACAAAATACATGAGCCCCAATGCCTTCCTTCATACAAAACTGACACCCACTTTCCTTAAAAAATCGTGGCTCAAAATGGCATTTTTGGGCTGAGATAAGCACTTTGGTGACATTTTCCTGTAACTTGTTCCCAGTACATTCTAAGTGGCTGCTGACTTTGTGAGGTCTCTAAAAGTGGGTTTTAGGAGCCCAACACAAAATACATGAGCCCTAATGCCTTCTTTCAGACAAAACTGACTTCCACTTTCTTAAAAAAATCTTGGGTCAAAATAGCATTATTAGACTGAGATAAGCACTTTGGTGACATTTTCCTGTAACTTGTTCCCAGTACATTCTAAGTGGCTGCTGACTTTGTGAGGTCTCTAAAAGTGGGTTTTAGGAGCCCAACACAAAATACATGAGCCCCAATGCCTTCCTTCATACAAAACTGACACCCACTTTCCTTAAAAAATCGTGGCTCAAAATGGCATTTTTGGGCTGAGATAAGCACTTTGGTGACATTTTCCTGTAACTTGTTCCCAGTACATTCTAAGTGGCTGCTGACTTTGTGAGGTCTCTAAAAGTGGGTTTTAGGAGCCCAACACAAAATACATGAGCCCCAATGCCTTCCTTCATACAAAACTGACACCCACTTTCCTTAAAAAATCGTGGCTCAAAATGGCATTTTTGGGCTGAGATAAGCACTTTGGTGACATTTTCCTGTAACTTGTTCCCAGTACATTCTAAGTGGCTGCTGACTTTGTGAGGTCTCTAAAAGTGGGTTTTAGGAGCCCAACACAAAATACATGAGCCCCAATGCCTTCCTTCATACAAAACTGACACCCACTTTCCTTAAAAAATCGTGGCTCAAAATGGCATTTTTGGGCTGAGATAAGCACTTTGGTGACATTTTCCTGTAACTTGTTCCCAGTACATTCTAAGTGGCTGCTGACTTTGTGAGGTCTCTAAAAGTGGGTTTTAGGAGCCCAACACAAAATACATGAGCCCTAATGCCTTCTTTCAGACAAAACTGACTTCCACTTTCTTAAAAAAATCTTGGGTCAAAATAGCATTATTAGACTGAGATAAGCACTTTGGTGACATTTTCCTGTAACTTGTTCCCAGTACATTCTAAGTGGCTGCTGACTTTGTGAGGTCTCTAAAAGTGGGTTTTAGGAGCCCAACACAAAATACATGAGCCCCAATGCCTTCCTTCATACAAAACTGACACCCACTTTCCTTAAAAAATCGTGGCTCAAAATGGCATTTTTGGGCTGAGATAAGCACTTTGGTGACATTTTCCTGTAACTTGTTCCCAGTACATTCTAAGTGGCTGCTGACTTTGTGAGGTCTCTAAAAGTGGGTTTTAGGAGCCCAACACAAAATACATGAGCCCTAATGCCTTCTTTCAGACAAAACTGACTTCCACTTTCTTAAAAAAATCTTGGGTCAAAATAGCATTATTAGACTGAGATAAGCACTTTGGTGACATTTTCCTGTAACTTGTTCCCAGTACATTCTAAGTGGCTGCTGACTTTGTGAGGTCTCTAAAAGTGGGTTTTAGGAGCCCAACACAAAATACATGAGCCCCAATGCCTTCCTTCATACAAAACTGACACCCACTTTCCTTAAAAAATCGTGGCTCAAAATGGCATTTTTGGGCTGAGATAAGCACTTTGGTGACATTTTCCTGTAACTTGTTCCCAGTACATTCTAAGTGGCTGCTGACTTTGTGAGGTCTCTAAAAGTGGGTTTTAGGAGCCCAACACAAAATACATGAGCCCTAATGCCTTCCTTCAGACAGAACTGACACCCACTTTCTTTAAAAAATCGTGGTTCAAAATAGCATTTTTGGGCTGAGATAAGCACTTTGGTGACATTTTCCTGTAACTTGTTCCCAGTACATTTTAAGTGGCTGCTGACTTTGTGAGGTCTGTAAAATTGGGTTTTAGGAGCCCAACACAAAATACATGAGCCCTAATGCCTTCTTTCAGACAAAACTGACTTCCACTTTCTTAAAAAAATCTTGGGTCAAAATAGCATTATTAGACTGAGATAAGCACTTTGGTGACATTTTCCTGTAACTTGTTCCCAGTACATTCTAAGTGGCTGCTGACTTTGTGAGGTCTCTAAAAGTGGGTTTTAGGAGCCCAACACAAAATACATGAGCCCCAATGCCTTCCTTCATACAAAACTGACACCCACTTTCCTTAAAAAATCGTGGCTCAAAATGGCATTTTTGGGCTGAGATAAGCACTTTGGTGACATTTTCCTGTAACTTGTTCCCAGTACATTCTAAGTGGCTGCTGACTTTGTGAGGTCTCTAAAAGTGGGTTTTAGGAGCCCAACACAAAATACATGAGCCCCAATGCCTTCCTTCATACAAAACTGACACCCACTTTCCTTAAAAAATCGTGGCTCAAAATGGCATTTTTGGGCTGAGATAAGCACTTTGGTGACATTTTCCTGTAACTTGTTCCCAGTACATTCTAAGTGGCTGCTGACTTTGTGAGGTCTCTAAAAGTGGGTTTTAGGAGCCCAACACAAAATACATGAGCCCTAATGCCTTCTTTCAGACAAAACTGACTTCCACTTTCTTAAAAAAATCTTGGGTCAAAATAGCATTATTAGACTGAGATAAGCACTTTGGTGACATTTTCCTGTAACTTGTTCCCAGTACATTCTAAGTGGCTGCTGACTTTGTGAGGTCTCTAAAAGTGGGTTTTAGGAGCCCAACACAAAATACATGAGCCCCAATGCCTTCCTTCATACAAAACTGACACCCACTTTCCTTAAAAAATCGTGGCTCAAAATGGCATTTTTGGGCTGAGATAAGCACTTTGGTGACATTTTCCTGTAACTTGTTCCCAGTACATTCTAAGTGGCTGCTGACTTTGTGAGGTCTCTAAAAGTGGGTTTTAGGAGCCCAACACAAAATACATGAGCCCTAATGCCTTCCTTCAGACAGAACTGACACCCACTTTCTTTAAAAAATCGTGGTTCAAAATAGCATTTTTGGGCTGAGATAAGCACTTTGGTGACATTTTCCTGTAACTTGTTCCCAGTACATTTTAAGTGGCTGCTGACTTTGTGAGGTCTGTAAAATTGGGTTTTAGGAGCCCAACACAAAATACATGAGCCCTAATGCCTTCTTTCAGACAAAACTGACTTCCACTTTCTTAAAAAAATCTTGGGTCAAAATAGCATTATTAGACTGAGATAAGCACTTTGGTGACATTTTCCTGTAACTTGTTCCCAGTACATTCTAAGTGGCTGCTGACTTTGTGAGGTCTCTAAAAGTGGGTTTTAGGAGCCCAACACAAAATACATGAGCCCCAATGCCTTCCTTCATACAAAACTGACACCCACTTTCCTTAAAAAATCGTGGCTCAAAATGGCATTTTTGGGCTGAGATAAGCACTTTGGTGACATTTTCCTGTAACTTGTTCCCAGTACATTCTAAGTGGCTGCTGACTTTGTGAGGTCTCTAAAAGTGGGTTTTAGGAGCCCAACACAAAATACATGAGCCCCAATGCCTTCCTTCATACAAAACTGACACCCACTTTCCTTAAAAAATCGTGGCTCAAAATGGCATTTTTGGGCTGAGATAAGCACTTTGGTGACATTTTCCTGTAACTTGTTCCCAGTACATTTTAAGTGGCTGCTGACTTTGTGAGGTCTGTAAAATTGGGTTTTAGGAGCCCAACACAAAATACATGAGCCCTAATGCCTTCTTTCAGACAAAACTGACTTCCACTTTCTTAAAAAAATCTTGGGTCAAAATAGCATTATTAGACTGAGATAAGCACTTTGGTGACATTTTCCTGTAACTTGTTCCCAGTACATTCTAAGTGGCTGCTGACTTTGTGAGGTCTCTAAAAGTGGGTTTTAGGAGCCCAACACAAAATACATGAGCCCCAATGCCTTCCTTCATACAAAACTGACACCCACTTTCCTTAAAAAATCGTGGCTCAAAATGGCATTTTTGGGCTGAGATAAGCACTTTGGTGACATTTTCCTGTAACTTGTTCCCAGTACATTCTAAGTGGCTGCTGACTTTGTGAGGTCTCTAAAAGTGGGTTTTAGGAGCCCAACACAAAATACATGAGCCCCAATGCCTTCCTTCATACAAAACTGACACCCACTTTCCTTAAAAAATCGTGGCTCAAAATGGCATTTTTGGGCTGAGATAAGCACTTTGGTGACATTTTCCTGTAACTTGTTCCCAGTACATTCTAAGTGGCTGCTGACTTTGTGAGGTCTCTAAAAGTGGGTTTTAGGAGCCCAACACAAAATACATGAGCCCTAATGCCTTCTTTCAGACAAAACTGACTTCCACTTTCTTAAAAAAATCTTGGGTCAAAATAGCATTATTAGACTGAGATAAGCACTTTGGTGACATTTTCCTGTAACTTGTTCCCAGTACATTCTAAGTGGCTGCTGACTTTGTGAGGTCTCTAAAAGTGGGTTTTAGGAGCCCAACACAAAATACATGAGCCCCAATGCCTTCCTTCATACAAAACTGACACCCACTTTCCTTAAAAAATCGTGGCTCAAAATGGCATTTTTGGGCTGAGATAAGCACTTTGGTGACATTTTCCTGTAACTTGTTCCCAGTACATTCTAAGTGGCTGCTGACTTTGTGAGGTCTCTAAAAGTGGGTTTTAGGAGCCCAACACAAAATACATGAGCCCTAATGCCTTCCTTCAGACAGAACTGACACCCACTTTCTTTAAAAAATCGTGGTTCAAAATAGCATTTTTGGGCTGAGATAAGCACTTTGGTGACATTTTCCTGTAACTTGTTCCCAGTACATTTTAAGTGGCTGCTGACTTTGTGAGGTCTGTAAAATTGGGTTTTAGGAGCCCAACACAAAATACATGAGCCCTAATGCCTTCTTTCAGACAAAACTGACTTCCACTTTCTTAAAAAAATCTTGGGTCAAAATAGCATTATTAGACTGAGATAAGCACTTTGGTGACATTTTCCTGTAACTTGTTCCCAGTACATTCTAAGTGGCTGCTGACTTTGTGAGGTCTCTAAAAGTGGGTTTTAGGAGCCCAACACAAAATACATGAGCCCCAATGCCTTCCTTCATACAAAACTGACACCCACTTTCCTTAAAAAATCGTGGCTCAAAATGGCATTTTTGGGCTGAGATAAGCACTTTGGTGACATTTTCCTGTAACTTGTTCCCAGTACATTCTAAGTGGCTGCTGACTTTGTGAGGTCTCTAAAAGTGGGTTTTAGGAGCCCAACACAAAATACATGAGCCCTAATGCCTTCTTTCAGACAAAACTGACTTCCACTTTCTTAAAAAAATCTTGGGTCAAAATAGCATTATTAGACTGAGATAAGCACTTTGGTGACATTTTCCTGTAACTTGTTCCCAGTACATTCTAAGTGGCTGCTGACTTTGTGAGGTCTCTAAAAGTGGGTTTTAGGAGCCCAACACAAAATACATGAGCCCCAATGCCTTCCTTCATACAAAACTGACACCCACTTTCCTTAAAAAATCGTGGCTCAAAATGGCATTTTTGGGCTGAGATAAGCACTTTGGTGACATTTTCCTGTAACTTGTTCCCAGTACATTCTAAGTGGCTGCTGACTTTGTGAGGTCTCTAAAAGTGGGTTTTAGGAGCCCAACACAAAATACATGAGCCCTAATGCCTTCTTTCAGACAAAACTGACTTCCACTTTCTTAAAAAAATCTTGGGTCAAAATAGCATTATTAGACTGAGATAAGCACTTTGGTGACATTTTCCTGTAACTTGTTCCCAGTACATTCTAAGTGGCTGCTGACTTTGTGAGGTCTCTAAAAGTGGGTTTTAGGAGCCCAACACAAAATACATGAGCCCCAATGCCTTCCTTCATACAAAACTGACACCCACTTTCCTTAAAAAATCGTGGCTCAAAATGGCATTTTTGGGCTGAGATAAGCACTTTGGTGACATTTTCCTGTAACTTGTTCCCAGTACATTCTAAGTGGCTGCTGACTTTGTGAGGTCTCTAAAAGTGGGTTTTAGGAGCCCAACACAAAATACATGAGCCCTAATGCCTTCTTTCAGACAAAACTGACTTCCACTTTCTTAAAAAAATCTTGGGTCAAAATAGCATTATTAGACTGAGATAAGCACTTTGGTGACATTTTCCTGTAACTTGTTCCCAGTACATTCTAAGTGGCTGCTGACTTTGTGAGGTCTCTAAAAGTGGGTTTTAGGAGCCCAACACAAAATACATGAGCCCCAATGCCTTCCTTCATACAAAACTGACACCCACTTTCCTTAAAAAATCGTGGCTCAAAATGGCATTTTTGGGCTGAGATAAGCACTTTGGTGACATTTTCCTGTAACTTGTTCCCAGTACATTCTAAGTGGCTGCTGACTTTGTGAGGTCTCTAAAAGTGGGTTTTAGGAGCCCAACACAAAATACATGAGCCCTAATGCCTTCTTTCAGACAAAACTGACTTCCACTTTCTTAAAAAAATCGTGGGTCAAAATAGCATTATTAGACTGAGATAAGCACTTTGGTGACATTTTCCTGTAACTTGTTCCCAGTACATTCTAAGTGGCTGCTGACTTTGTGAGGTCTCTAAAAGTGGGTTTTAGGAGCCCAACACAAAATACATGAGCCCCAATGCCTTCCTTCATACAAAACTGACACCCACTTTCCTTAAAAAATCGTGGCTCAAAATGGCATTTTTGGGCTGAGATAAGCACTTTGGTGACATTTTCCTGTAACTTGTTCCCAGTACATTCTAAGTGGCTGCTGACTTTGTGAGGTCTCTAAAAGTGGGTTTTAGGAGCCCAACACAAAATACATGAGCCCCAATGCCTTCCTTCATACAAAACTGACACCCACTTTCCTTAAAAAATCGTGGCTCAAAATGGCATTTTTGGGCTGAGATAAGCACTTTGGTGACATTTTCCTGTAACTTGTTCCCAGTACATTCTAAGTGGCTGCTGACTTTGTGAGGTCTCTAAAAGTGGGTTTTAGGAGCCCAACACAAAATACATGAGCCCCAATGCCTTCCTTCATACAAAACTGACACCCACTTTCCTTAAAAAATCGTGGCTCAAAATGGCATTTTTGGGCTGAGATAAGCACTTTGGTGACATTTTCCTGTAACTTGTTCCCAGTACATTCTAAGTGGCTGCTGACTTTGTGAGGTCTCTAAAAGTGGGTTTTAGGAGCCCAACACAAAATACATGAGCCCTAATGCCTTCTTTCAGACAAAACTGACTTCCACTTTCTTAAAAAAATCTTGGGTCAAAATAGCATTATTAGACTGAGATAAGCACTTTGGTGACATTTTCCTGTAACTTGTTCCCAGTACATTCTAAGTGGCTGCTGACTTTGTGAGGTCTCTAAAAGTGGGTTTTAGGAGCCCAACACAAAATACATGAGCCCCAATGCCTTCCTTCATACAAAACTGACACCCACTTTCCTTAAAAAATCGTGGCTCAAAATGGCATTTTTGGGCTGAGATAAGCACTTTGGTGACATTTTCCTGTAACTTGTTCCCAGTACATTCTAAGTGGCTGCTGACTTTGTGAGGTCTCTAAAAGTGGGTTTTAGGAGCCCAACACAAAATACATGAGCCCCAATGCCTTCCTTCATACAAAACTGACACCCACTTTCCTTAAAAAATCGTGGCTCAAAATGGCATTTTTGGGCTGAGATAAGCACTTTGGTGACATTTTCCTGTAACTTGTTCCCAGTACATTCTAAGTGGCTGCTGACTTTGTGAGGTCTCTAAAAGTGGGTTTTAGGAGCCCAACACAAAATACATGAGCCCCAATGCCTTCCTTCATACAAAACTGACACCCACTTTCCTTAAAAAATCGTGGCTCAAAATGGCATTTTTGGGCTGAGATAAGCACTTTGGTGACATTTTCCTGTAACTTGTTCCCAGTACATTCTAAGTGGCTGCTGACTTTGTGAGGTCTCTAAAAGTGGGTTTTAGGAGCCCAACACAAAATACATGAGCCCTAATGCCTTCTTTCAGACAAAACTGACTTCCACTTTCTTAAAAAAATCTTGGGTCAAAATAGCATTATTAGACTGAGATAAGCACTTTGGTGACATTTTCCTGTAACTTGTTCCCAGTACATTCTAAGTGGCTGCTGACTTTGTGAGGTCTCTAAAAGTGGGTTTTAGGAGCCCAACACAAAATACATGAGCCCTAATGCCTTCTTTCAGACAAAACTGACTTCCACTTTCTTAAAAAAATCTTGGGTCAAAATAGCATTATTAGACTGAGATAAGCACTTTGGTGACATTTTCCTGTAACTTGTTCCCAGTACATTCTAAGTGGCTGCTGACTTTGTGAGGTCTCTAAAAGTGGGTTTTAGGAGCCCAACACAAAATACATGAGCCCCAATGCCTTCCTTCATACAAAACTGACACCCACTTTCCTTAAAAAATCGTGGCTCAAAATGGCATTTTTGGGCTGAGATAAGCACTTTGGTGACATTTTCCTGTAACTTGTTCCCAGTACATTCTAAGTGGCTGCTGACTTTGTGAGGTCTCTAAAAGTGGGTTTTAGGAGCCCAACACAAAATACATGAGCCCTAATGCCTTCTTTCAGACAAAACTGACTTCCACTTTCTTAAAAAAATCGTGGGTCAAAATAGCATTATTAGACTGAGATAAGCACTTTGGTGACATTTTCCTGTAACTTGTTCCCAGTACATTCTAAGTGGCTGCTGACTTTGTGAGGTCTCTAAAAGTGGGTTTTAGGAGCCCAACACAAAATACATGAGCCCCAATGCCTTCCTTCATACAAAACTGACACCCACTTTCCTTAAAAAATCGTGGCTCAAAATGGCATTTTTGGGCTGAGATAAGCACTTTGGTGACATTTTCCTGTAACTTGTTCCCAGTACATTCTAAGTGGCTGCTGACTTTGTGAGGTCTCTAAAAGTGGGTTTTAGGAGCCCAACACAAAATACATGAGCCCCAATGCCTTCCTTCATACAAAACTGACACCCACTTTCCTTAAAAAATCGTGGCTCAAAATGGCATTTTTGGGCTGAGATAAGCACTTTGGTGACATTTTCCTGTAACTTGTTCCCAGTACATTCTAAGTGGCTGCTGACTTTGTGAGGTCTCTAAAAGTGGGTTTTAGGAGCCCAACACAAAATACATGAGCCCCAATGCCTTCCTTCATACAAAACTGACACCCACTTTCCTTAAAAAATCGTGGCTCAAAATGGCATTTTTGGGCTGAGATAAGCACTTTGGTGACATTTTCCTGTAACTTGTTCCCAGTACATTCTAAGTGGCTGCTGACTTTGTGAGGTCTCTAAAAGTGGGTTTTAGGAGCCCAACACAAAATACATGAGCCCTAATGCCTTCTTTCAGACAAAACTGACTTCCACTTTCTTAAAAAAATCTTGGGTCAAAATAGCATTATTAGACTGAGATAAGCACTTTGGTGACATTTTCCTGTAACTTGTTCCCAGTACATTCTAAGTGGCTGCTGACTTTGTGAGGTCTCTAAAAGTGGGTTTTAGGAGCCCAACACAAAATACATGAGCCCCAATGCCTTCCTTCATACAAAACTGACACCCACTTTCCTTAAAAAATCGTGGCTCAAAATGGCATTTTTGGGCTGAGATAAGCACTTTGGTGACATTTTCCTGTAACTTGTTCCCAGTACATTCTAAGTGGCTGCTGACTTTGTGAGGTCTCTAAAAGTGGGTTTTAGGAGCCCAACACAAAATACATGAGCCCCAATGCCTTCCTTCATACAAAACTGACACCCACTTTCCTTAAAAAATCGTGGCTCAAAATGGCATTTTTGGGCTGAGATAAGCACTTTGGTGACATTTTCCTGTAACTTGTTCCCAGTACATTCTAAGTGGCTGCTGACTTTGTGAGGTCTCTAAAAGTGGGTTTTAGGAGCCCAACACAAAATACATGAGCCCCAATGCCTTCCTTCATACAAAACTGACACCCACTTTCCTTAAAAAATCGTGGCTCAAAATGGCATTTTTGGGCTGAGATAAGCACTTTGGTGACATTTTCCTGTAACTTGTTCCCAGTACATTCTAAGTGGCTGCTGACTTTGTGAGGTCTCTAAAAGTGGGTTTTAGGAGCCCAACACAAAATACATGAGCCCTAATGCCTTCTTTCAGACAAAACTGACTTCCACTTTCTTAAAAAAATCTTGGGTCAAAATAGCATTATTAGACTGAGATAAGCACTTTGGTGACATTTTCCTGTAACTTGTTCCCAGTACATTCTAAGTGGCTGCTGACTTTGTGAGGTCTCTAAAAGTGGGTTTTAGGAGCCCAACACAAAATACATGAGCCCCAATGCCTTCCTTCATACAAAACTGACACCCACTTTCCTTAAAAAATCGTGGCTCAAAATGGCATTTTTGGGCTGAGATAAGCACTTTGGTGACATTTTCCTGTAACTTGTTCCCAGTACATTCTAAGTGGCTGCTGACTTTGTGAGGTCTCTAAAAGTGGGTTTTAGGAGCCCAACACAAAATACATGAGCCCTAATGCCTTCTTTCAGACAAAACTGACTTCCACTTTCTTAAAAAAATCTTGGGTCAAAATAGCATTATTAGACTGAGATAAGCACTTTGGTGACATTTTCCTGTAACTTGTTCCCAGTACATTCTAAGTGGCTGCTGACTTTGTGAGGTCTCTAAAAGTGGGTTTTAGGAGCCCAACACAAAATACATGAGCCCCAATGCCTTCCTTCATACAAAACTGACACCCACTTTCCTTAAAAAATCGTGGCTCAAAATGGCATTTTTGGGCTGAGATAAGCACTTTGGTGACATTTTCCTGTAACTTGTTCCCAGTACATTCTAAGTGGCTGCTGACTTTGTGAGGTCTCTAAAAGTGGGTTTTAGGAGCCCAACACAAAATACATGAGCCCTAATGCCTTCCTTCAGACAGAACTGACACCCACTTTCTTTAAAAAATCGTGGTTCAAAATAGCATTTTTGGGCTGAGATAAGCACTTTGGTGACATTTTCCTGTAACTTGTTCCCAGTACATTTTAAGTGGCTGCTGACTTTGTGAGGTCTGTAAAATTGGGTTTTAGGAGCCCAACACAAAATACATGAGCCCTAATGCCTTCTTTCAGACAAAACTGACTTCCACTTTCTTAAAAAAATCTTGGGTCAAAATAGCATTATTAGACTGAGATAAGCACTTTGGTGACATTTTCCTGTAACTTGTTCCCAGTACATTCTAAGTGGCTGCTGACTTTGTGAGGTCTCTAAAAGTGGGTTTTAGGAGCCCAACACAAAATACATGAGCCCCAATGCCTTCCTTCATACAAAACTGACACCCACTTTCCTTAAAAAATCGTGGCTCAAAATGGCATTTTTGGGCTGAGATAAGCACTTTGGTGACATTTTCCTGTAACTTGTTCCCAGTACATTCTAAGTGGCTGCTGACTTTGTGAGGTCTCTAAAAGTGGGTTTTAGGAGCCCAACACAAAATACATGAGCCCCAATGCCTTCCTTCATACAAAACTGACACCCACTTTCCTTAAAAAATCGTGGCTCAAAATGGCATTTTTGGGCTGAGATAAGCACTTTGGTGACATTTTCCTGTAACTTGTTCCCAGTACATTCTAAGTGGCTGCTGACTTTGTGAGGTCTCTAAAAGTGGGTTTTAGGAGCCCAACACAAAATACATGAGCCCTAATGCCTTCTTTCAGACAAAACTGACTTCCACTTTCTTAAAAAAATCTTGGGTCAAAATAGCATTATTAGACTGAGATAAGCACTTTGGTGACATTTTCCTGTAACTTGTTCCCAGTACATTCTAAGTGGCTGCTGACTTTGTGAGGTCTCTAAAAGTGGGTTTTAGGAGCCCAACACAAAATACATGAGCCCCAATGCCTTCCTTCATACAAAACTGACACCCACTTTCCTTAAAAAATCGTGGCTCAAAATGGCATTTTTGGGCTGAGATAAGCACTTTGGTGACATTTTCCTGTAACTTGTTCCCAGTACATTCTAAGTGGCTGCTGACTTTGTGAGGTCTCTAAAAGTGGGTTTTAGGAGCCCAACACAAAATACATGAGCCCTAATGCCTTCCTTCAGACAGAACTGACACCCACTTTCTTTAAAAAATCGTGGTTCAAAATAGCATTTTTGGGCTGAGATAAGCACTTTGGTGACATTTTCCTGTAACTTGTTCCCAGTACATTTTAAGTGGCTGCTGACTTTGTGAGGTCTGTAAAATTGGGTTTTAGGAGCCCAACACAAAATACATGAGCCCTAATGCCTTCTTTCAGACAAAACTGACTTCCACTTTCTTAAAAAAATCTTGGGTCAAAATAGCATTATTAGACTGAGATAAGCACTTTGGTGACATTTTCCTGTAACTTGTTCCCAGTACATTCTAAGTGGCTGCTGACTTTGTGAGGTCTCTAAAAGTGGGTTTTAGGAGCCCAACACAAAATACATGAGCCCCAATGCCTTCCTTCATACAAAACTGACACCCACTTTCCTTAAAAAATCGTGGCTCAAAATGGCATTTTTGGGCTGAGATAAGCACTTTGGTGACATTTTCCTGTAACTTGTTCCCAGTACATTCTAAGTGGCTGCTGACTTTGTGAGGTCTCTAAAAGTGGGTTTTAGGAGCCCAACACAAAATACATGAGCCCCAATGCCTTCCTTCATACAAAACTGACACCCACTTTCCTTAAAAAATCGTGGCTCAAAATGGCATTTTTGGGCTGAGATAAGCACTTTGGTGACATTTTCCTGTAACTTGTTCCCAGTACATTTTAAGTGGCTGCTGACTTTGTGAGGTCTGTAAAATTGGGTTTTAGGAGCCCAACACAAAATACATGAGCCCTAATGCCTTCTTTCAGACAAAACTGACTTCCACTTTCTTAAAAAAATCTTGGGTCAAAATAGCATTATTAGACTGAGATAAGCACTTTGGTGACATTTTCCTGTAACTTGTTCCCAGTACATTCTAAGTGGCTGCTGACTTTGTGAGGTCTCTAAAAGTGGGTTTTAGGAGCCCAACACAAAATACATGAGCCCCAATGCCTTCCTTCATACAAAACTGACACCCACTTTCCTTAAAAAATCGTGGCTCAAAATGGCATTTTTGGGCTGAGATAAGCACTTTGGTGACATTTTCCTGTAACTTGTTCCCAGTACATTCTAAGTGGCTGCTGACTTTGTGAGGTCTCTAAAAGTGGGTTTTAGGAGCCCAACACAAAATACATGAGCCCCAATGCCTTCCTTCATACAAAACTGACACCCACTTTCCTTAAAAAATCGTGGCTCAAAATGGCATTTTTGGGCTGAGATAAGCACTTTGGTGACATTTTCCTGTAACTTGTTCCCAGTACATTCTAAGTGGCTGCTGACTTTGTGAGGTCTCTAAAAGTGGGTTTTAGGAGCCCAACACAAAATACATGAGCCCTAATGCCTTCTTTCAGACAAAACTGACTTCCACTTTCTTAAAAAAATCTTGGGTCAAAATAGCATTATTAGACTGAGATAAGCACTTTGGTGACATTTTCCTGTAACTTGTTCCCAGTACATTCTAAGTGGCTGCTGACTTTGTGAGGTCTCTAAAAGTGGGTTTTAGGAGCCCAACACAAAATACATGAGCCCCAATGCCTTCCTTCATACAAAACTGACACCCACTTTCCTTAAAAAATCGTGGCTCAAAATGGCATTTTTGGGCTGAGATAAGCACTTTGGTGACATTTTCCTGTAACTTGTTCCCAGTACATTCTAAGTGGCTGCTGACTTTGTGAGGTCTCTAAAAGTGGGTTTTAGGAGCCCAACACAAAATACATGAGCCCTAATGCCTTCCTTCAGACAGAACTGACACCCACTTTCTTTAAAAAATCGTGGTTCAAAATAGCATTTTTGGGCTGAGATAAGCACTTTGGTGACATTTTCCTGTAACTTGTTCCCAGTACATTTTAAGTGGCTGCTGACTTTGTGAGGTCTGTAAAATTGGGTTTTAGGAGCCCAACACAAAATACATGAGCCCTAATGCCTTCTTTCAGACAAAACTGACTTCCACTTTCTTAAAAAAATCTTGGGTCAAAATAGCATTATTAGACTGAGATAAGCACTTTGGTGACATTTTCCTGTAACTTGTTCCCAGTACATTCTAAGTGGCTGCTGACTTTGTGAGGTCTCTAAAAGTGGGTTTTAGGAGCCCAACACAAAATACATGAGCCCCAATGCCTTCCTTCATACAAAACTGACACCCACTTTCCTTAAAAAATCGTGGCTCAAAATGGCATTTTTGGGCTGAGATAAGCACTTTGGTGACATTTTCCTGTAACTTGTTCCCAGTACATTCTAAGTGGCTGCTGACTTTGTGAGGTCTCTAAAAGTGGGTTTTAGGAGCCCAACACAAAATACATGAGCCCTAATGCCTTCTTTCAGACAAAACTGACTTCCACTTTCTTAAAAAAATCTTGGGTCAAAATAGCATTATTAGACTGAGATAAGCACTTTGGTGACATTTTCCTGTAACTTGTTCCCAGTACATTCTAAGTGGCTGCTGACTTTGTGAGGTCTCTAAAAGTGGGTTTTAGGAGCCCAACACAAAATACATGAGCCCCAATGCCTTCCTTCATACAAAACTGACACCCACTTTCCTTAAAAAATCGTGGCTCAAAATGGCATTTTTGGGCTGAGATAAGCACTTTGGTGACATTTTCCTGTAACTTGTTCCCAGTACATTCTAAGTGGCTGCTGACTTTGTGAGGTCTCTAAAAGTGGGTTTTAGGAGCCCAACACAAAATACATGAGCCCTAATGCCTTCTTTCAGACAAAACTGACTTCCACTTTCTTAAAAAAATCTTGGGTCAAAATAGCATTATTAGACTGAGATAAGCACTTTGGTGACATTTTCCTGTAACTTGTTCCCAGTACATTCTAAGTGGCTGCTGACTTTGTGAGGTCTCTAAAAGTGGGTTTTAGGAGCCCAACACAAAATACATGAGCCCCAATGCCTTCCTTCATACAAAACTGACACCCACTTTCCTTAAAAAATCGTGGCTCAAAATGGCATTTTTGGGCTGAGATAAGCACTTTGGTGACATTTTCCTGTAACTTGTTCCCAGTACATTCTAAGTGGCTGCTGACTTTGTGAGGTCTCTAAAAGTGGGTTTTAGGAGCCCAACACAAAATACATGAGCCCTAATGCCTTCTTTCAGACAAAACTGACTTCCACTTTCTTAAAAAAATCTTGGGTCAAAATAGCATTATTAGACTGAGATAAGCACTTTGGTGACATTTTCCTGTAACTTGTTCCCAGTACATTCTAAGTGGCTGCTGACTTTGTGAGGTCTCTAAAAGTGGGTTTTAGGAGCCCAACACAAAATACATGAGCCCCAATGCCTTCCTTCATACAAAACTGACACCCACTTTCCTTAAAAAATCGTGGCTCAAAATGGCATTTTTGGGCTGAGATAAGCACTTTGGTGACATTTTCCTGTAACTTGTTCCCAGTACATTCTAAGTGGCTGCTGACTCTGTGAGGTCTCTAAAAGTGGGTTTTAGGAGCCCAACACAAAATACATGAGCCCTAATGCCTTCTTTCAGACAAAACTGACTTCCACTTTCTTAAAAAAATCTTGGGTCAAAATAGCATTATTAGACTGAGATAAGCACTTTGGTGACATTTTCCTGTAACTTGTTCCCAGTACATTCTAAGTGGCTGCTGACTTTGTGAGGTCTCTAAAAGTGGGTTTTAGGAGCCCAACACAAAATACATGAGCCCCAATGCCTTCCTTCATACAAAACTGACACCCACTTTCCTTAAAAAATCGTGGCTCAAAATGGCATTTTTGGGCTGAGATAAGCACTTTGGTGACATTTTCCTGTAACTTGTTCCCAGTACATTCTAAGTGGCTGCTGACTTTGTGAGGTCTCTAAAAGTGGGTTTTAGGAGCCCAACACAAAATACATGAGCCCTAATGCCTTCTTTCAGACAAAACTGACTTCCACTTTCTTAAAAAAATCTTGGGTCAAAATAGCATTATTAGACTGAGATAAGCACTTTGGTGACATTTTCCTGTAACTTGTTCCCAGTACATTCTAAGTGGCTGCTGACTTTGTGAGGTCTCTAAAAGTGGGTTTTAGGAGCCCAACACAAAATACATGAGCCCCAATGCCTTCCTTCATACAAAACTGACACCCACTTTCCTTAAAAAATCGTGGCTCAAAATGGCATTTTTGGGCTGAGATAAGCACTTTGGTGACATTTTCCTGTAACTTGTTCCCAGTACATTCTAAGTGGCTGCTGACTTTGTGAGGTCTCTAAAAGTGGGTTTTAGGAGCCCAACACAAAATACATGAGCCCTAATGCCTTCTTTCAGACAAAACTGACTTCCACTTTCTTAAAAAAATCTTGGGTCAAAATAGCATTATTAGACTGAGATAAGCACTTTGGTGACATTTTCCTGTAACTTGTTCCCAGTACATTCTAAGTGGCTGCTGACTTTGTGAGGTCTCTAAAAGTGGGTTTTAGGAGCCCAACACAAAATACATGAGCCCCAATGCCTTCCTTCATACAAAACTGACACCCACTTTCCTTAAAAAATCGTGGCTCAAAATGGCATTTTTGGGCTGAGATAAGCACTTTGGTGACATTTTCCTGTAACTTGTTCCCAGTACATTCTAAGTGGCTGCTGACTTTGTGAGGTCTCTAAAAGTGGGTTTTAGGAGCCCAACACAAAATACATGAGCCCTAATGCCTTCTTTCAGACAAAACTGACTTCCACTTTCTTAAAAAAATCTTGGGTCAAAATAGCATTATTAGACTGAGATAAGCACTTTGGTGACATTTTCCTGTAACTTGTTCCCAGTACATTCTAAGTGGCTGCTGACTTTGTGAGGTCTCTAAAAGTGGGTTTTAGGAGCCCAACACAAAATACATGAGCCCCAATGCCTTCCTTCATACAAAACTGACACCCACTTTCCTTAAAAAATCGTGGCTCAAAATGGCATTTTTGGGCTGAGATAAGCACTTTGGTGACATTTTCCTGTAACTTGTTCCCAGTACATTCTAAGTGGCTGCTGACTTTGTGAGGTCTCTAAAAGTGGGTTTTAGGAGCCCAACACAAAATACATGAGCCCTAATGCCTTCTTTCAGACAAAACTGACTTCCACTTTCTTAAAAAAATCGTGGGTCAAAATAGCATTATTAGACTGAGATAAGCACTTTGGTGACATTTTCCTGTAACTTGTTCCCAGTACATTCTAAGTGGCTGCTGACTTTGTGAGGTCTCTAAAAGTGGGTTTTAGGAGCCCAACACAAAATACATGAGCCCCAATGCCTTCCTTCATACAAAACTGACACCCACTTTCCTTAAAAAATCGTGGCTCAAAATGGCATTTTTGGGCTGAGATAAGCACTTTGGTGACATTTTCCTGTAACTTGTTCCCAGTACATTCTAAGTGGCTGCTGACTTTGTGAGGTCTCTAAAAGTGGGTTTTAAGAGCCCAACACAAAATACATGAGCCCCAATGCCTTCCTTCATACAAAACTGACACCCACTTTCCTTAAAAAATCGTGGCTCAAAATGGCATTTTTGGGCTGAGATAAGCACTTTGGTGACATTTTCCTGTAACTTGTTCCCAGTACATTCTAAGTGGCTGCTGACTTTGTGAGGTCTCTAAAAGTGGGTTTTAGGAGCCCAACACAAAATACATGAGCCCCAATGCCTTCCTTCATACAAAACTGACACCCACTTTCCTTAAAAAATCGTGGCTCAAAATGGCATTTTTGGGCTGAGATAAGCACTTTGGTGACATTTTCCTGTAACTTGTTCCCAGTACATTCTAAGTGGCTGCTGACTTTGTGAGGTCTCTAAAAGTGGGTTTTAGGAGCCCAACACAAAATACATGAGCCCTAATGCCTTCTTTCAGACAAAACTGACTTCCACTTTCTTAAAAAAATCTTGGGTCAAAATAGCATTATTAGACTGAGATAAGCACTTTGGTGACATTTTCCTGTAACTTGTTCCCAGTACATTCTAAGTGGCTGCTGACTTTGTGAGGTCTCTAAAAGTGGGTTTTAGGAGCCCAACACAAAATACATGAGCCCCAATGCCTTCCTTCATACAAAACTGACACCCACTTTCCTTAAAAAATCGTGGCTCAAAATGGCATTTTTGGGCTGAGATAAGCACTTTGGTGACATTTTCCTGTAACTTGTTCCCAGTACATTCTAAGTGGCTGCTGACTTTGTGAGGTCTCTAAAAGTGGGTTTTAGGAGCCCAACACAAAATACATGAGCCCCAATGCCTTCCTTCATACAAAACTGACACCCACTTTCCTTAAAAAATCGTGGCTCAAAATGGCATTTTTGGGCTGAGATAAGCACTTTGGTGACATTTTCCTGTAACTTGTTCCCAGTACATTCTAAGTGGCTGCTGACTTTATGAGGTCTCTAAAAGTGGGTTTTAGGAGCCCAACACAAAATACATGAGCCCCAATGCCTTCCTTCATACAAAACTGACACCCACTTTCCTTAAAAAATCGTGGCTCAAAATGGCATTTTTGGGCTGAGATAAGCACTTTGGTGACATTTTCCTGTAACTTGTTCCCAGTACATTCTAAGTGGCTGCTGACTTTGTGAGGTCTCTAAAAGTGGGTTTTAGGAGCCCAACACAAAATACATGAGCCCTAATGCCTTCTTTCAGACAAAACTGACTTCCACTTTCTTAAAAAAATCTTGGGTCAAAATAGCATTATTAGACTGAGATAAGCACTTTGGTGACATTTTCCTGTAACTTGTTCCCAGTACATTCTAAGTGGCTGCTGACTTTGTGAGGTCTCTAAAAGTGGGTTTTAGGAGCCCAACACAAAATACATGAGCCCCAATGCCTTCCTTCATACAAAACTGACACCCACTTTCCTTAAAAAATCGTGGCTCAAAATGGCATTTTTGGGCTGAGATAAGCACTTTGGTGACATTTTCCTGTAACTTGTTCCCAGTACATTCTAAGTGGCTGCTGACTTTGTGAGGTCTCTAAAAGTGGGTTTTAGGAGCCCAACACAAAATACATGAGCCCCAATGCCTTCCTTCATACAAAACTGACACCCACTTTCCTTAAAAAATCGTGGCTCAAAATGGCATTTTTGGGCTGAGATAAGCACTTTGGTGACATTTTCCTGTAACTTGTTCCCAGTACATTCTAAGTGGCTGCTGACTTTGTGAGGTCTCTAAAAGTGGGTTTTAGGAGCCCAACACAAAATACATGAGCCCTAATGCCTTCTTTCAGACAAAACTGACTTCCACTTTCTTAAAAAAATCTTGGGTCAAAATAGCATTATTAGACTGAGATAAGCACTTTGGTGACATTTTCCTGTAACTTGTTCCCAGTACATTCTAAGTGGCTGCTGACTTTGTGAGGTCTCTAAAAGTGGGTTTTAGGAGCCCAACACAAAATACATGAGCCCCAATGCCTTCCTTCATACAAAACTGACACCCACTTTCCTTAAAAAATCGTGGCTCAAAATGGCATTTTTGGGCTGAGATAAGCACTTTGGTGACATTTTCCTGTAACTTGTTCCCAGTACATTCTAAGTGGCTGCTGACTTTGTGAGGTCTCTAAAAGTGGGTTTTAGGAGCCCAACACAAAATACATGAGCCCCAATGCCTTCCTTCATACAAAACTGACACCCACTTTCCTTAAAAAATCGTGGCTCAAAATGGCATTTTTGGGCTGAGATAAGCACTTTGGTGACATTTTCCTGTAACTTGTTCCCAGTACATTCTAAGTGGCTGCTGACTTTGTGAGGTCTCTAAAAGTGGGTTTTAGGAGCCCAACACAAAATACATGAGCCCTAATGCCTTCTTTCAGACAAAACTGACTTCCACTTTCTTAAAAAAATCTTGGGTCAAAATAGCATTATTAGACTGAGATAAGCACTTTGGTGACATTTTCCTGTAACTTGTTCCCAGTACATTCTAAGTGGCTGCTGACTTTGTGAGGTCTCTAAAAGTGGGTTTTAGGAGCCCAACACAAAATACATGAGCCCCAATGCCTTCCTTCATACAAAACTGACACCCACTTTCCTTAAAAAATCGTGGCTCAAAATGGCATTTTTGGGCTGAGATAAGCACTTTGGTGACATTTTCCTGTAACTTGTTCCCAGTACATTCTAAGTGGCTGCTGACTTTGTGAGGTCTCTAAAAGTGGGTTTTAGGAGCCCAACACAAAATACATGAGCCCTAATGCCTTCTTTCAGACAAAACTGACTTCCACTTTCTTAAAAAAATCTTGGGTCAAAATAGCATTATTAGACTGAGATAAGCACTTTGGTGACATTTTCCTGTAACTTGTTCCCAGTACATTCTAAGTGGCTGCTGACTTTGTGAGGTCTCTAAAAGTGGGTTTTAGGAGCCCAACACAAAATACATGAGCCCCAATGCCTTCCTTCATACAAAACTGACACCCACTTTCCTTAAAAAATCGTGGCTCAAAATGGCATTTTTGGGCTGAGATAAGCACTTTGGTGACATTTTCCTGTAACTTGTTCCCAGTACATTCTAAGTGGCTGCTGACTTTGTGAGGTCTCTAAAAGTGGGTTTTAGGAGCCCAACACAAAATACATGAGCCCTAATGCCTTCCTTCAGACAGAACTGACACCCACTTTCTTTAAAAAATCGTGGTTCAAAATAGCATTTTTGGGCTGAGATAAGCACTTTGGTGACATTTTCCTGTAACTTGTTCCCAGTACATTTTAAGTGGCTGCTGACTTTGTGAGGTCTGTAAAATTGGGTTTTAGGAGCCCAACACAAAATACATGAGCCCTAATGCCTTCTTTCAGACAAAACTGACTTCCACTTTCTTAAAAAAATCTTGGGTCAAAATAGCATTATTAGACTGAGATAAGCACTTTGGTGACATTTTCCTGTAACTTGTTCCCAGTACATTCTAAGTGGCTGCTGACTTTGTGAGGTCTCTAAAAGTGGGTTTTAGGAGCCCAACACAAAATACATGAGCCCCAATGCCTTCCTTCATACAAAACTGACACCCACTTTCCTTAAAAAATCGTGGCTCAAAATGGCATTTTTGGGCTGAGATAAGCACTTTGGTGACATTTTCCTGTAACTTGTTCCCAGTACATTCTAAGTGGCTGCTGACTTTGTGAGGTCTCTAAAAGTGGGTTTTAGGAGCCCAACACAAAATACATGAGCCCCAATGCCTTCCTTCATACAAAACTGACACCCACTTTCCTTAAAAAATCGTGGCTCAAAATGGCATTTTTGGGCTGAGATAAGCACTTTGGTGACATTTTCCTGTAACTTGTTCCCAGTACATTCTAAGTGGCTGCTGACTTTGTGAGGTCTCTAAAAGTGGGTTTTAGGAGCCCAACACAAAATACATGAGCCCTAATGCCTTCTTTCAGACAAAACTGACTTCCACTTTCTTAAAAAAATCGTGGGTCAAAATAGCATTATTAGACTGAGATAAGCACTTTGGTGACATTTTCCTGTAACTTGTTCCCAGTACATTCTAAGTGGCTGCTGACTTTGTGAGGTCTCTAAAAGTGGGTTTTAGGAGCCCAACACAAAATACATGAGCCCCAATGCCTTCCTTCATACAAAACTGACACCCACTTTCCTTAAAAAATCGTGGCTCAAAATGGCATTTTTGGGCTGAGATAAGCACTTTGGTGACATTTTCCTGTAACTTGTTCCCAGTACATTCTAAGTGGCTGCTGACTTTGTGAGGTCTCTAAAAGTGGGTTTTAGGAGCCCAACACAAAATACATGAGCCCCAATGCCTTCCTTCATACAAAACTGACACCCACTTTCCTTAAAAAATCGTGGCTCAAAATGGCATTTTTGGGCTGAGATAAGCACTTTGGTGACATTTTCCTGTAACTTGTTCCCAGTACATTCTAAGTGGCTGCTGACTTTGTGAGGTCTCTAAAAGTGGGTTTTAGGAGCCCAACACAAAATACATGAGCCCCAATGCCTTCCTTCATACAAAACTGACACCCACTTTCCTTAAAAAATCGTGGCTCAAAATGGCATTTTTGGGCTGAGATAAGCACTTTGGTGACATTTTCCTGTAACTTGTTCCCAGTACATTCTAAGTGGCTGCTGACTTTGTGAGGTCTCTAAAAGTGGGTTTTAGGAGCCCAACACAAAATACATGAGCCCCAATGCCTTCCTTCATACAAAACTGACACCCACTTTCCTTAAAAAATCGTGGCTCAAAATGGCATTTTTGGGCTGAGATAAGCACTTTGGTGACATTTTCCTGTAACTTGTTCCCAGTACATTCTAAGTGGCTGCTGACTTTGTGAGGTCTCTAAAAGTGGGTTTTAGGAGCCCAACACAAAATACATGAGCCCTAATGCCTTCTTTCAGACAAAACTGACTTCCACTTTCTTAAAAAAATCTTGGGTCAAAATAGCATTATTAGACTGAGATAAGCACTTTGGTGACATTTTCCTGTAACTTGTTCCCAGTACATTCTAAGTGGCTGCTGACTTTGTGAGGTCTCTAAAAGTGGGTTTTAGGAGCCCAACACAAAATACATGAGCCCCAATGCCTTCCTTCATACAAAACTGACACCCACTTTCCTTAAAAAATCGTGGCTCAAAATGGCATTTTTGGGCTGAGATAAGCACTTTGGTGACATTTTCCTGTAACTTGTTCCCAGTACATTCTAAGTGGCTGCTGACTTTGTGAGGTCTCTAAAAGTGGGTTTTAGGAGCCCAACACAAAATACATGAGCCCTAATGCCTTCTTTCAGACAAAACTGACTTCCACTTTCTTAAAAAAATCTTGGGTCAAAATAGCATTATTAGACTGAGATAAGCACTTTGGTGACATTTTCCTGTAACTTGTTCCCAGTACATTCTAAGTGGCTGCTGACTTTGTGAGGTCTCTAAAAGTGGGTTTTAGGAGCCCAACACAAAATACATGAGCCCCAATGCCTTCCTTCATACAAAACTGACACCCACTTTCCTTAAAAAATCGTGGCTCAAAATGGCATTTTTGGGCTGAGATAAGCACTTTGGTGACATTTTCCTGTAACTTGTTCCCAGTACATTCTAAGTGGCTGCTGACTTTGTGAGGTCTCTAAAAGTGGGTTTTAGGAGCCCAACACAAAATACATGAGCCCTAATGCCTTCTTTCAGACAAAACTGACTTCCACTTTCTTAAAAAAATCTTGGGTCAAAATAGCATTATTAGACTGAGATAAGCACTTTGGTGACATTTTCCTGTAACTTGTTCCCAGTACATTCTAAGTGGCTGCTGACTTTGTGAGGTCTCTAAAAGTGGGTTTTAGGAGCCCAACACAAAATACATGAGCCTCAATGCCTTCCTTCATACAAAACTGACACCCACTTTCCTTAAAAAATCGTGGCTCAAAATGGCATTTTTGGGCTGAGATAAGCACTTTGGTGACATTTTCCTGTAACTTGTTCCCAGTACATTCTAAGTGGCTGCTGACTTTGTGAGGTCTCTAAAAGTGGGTTTTAGGAGCCCAACACAAAATACATGAGCCCTAATGCCTTCCTTCAGACAGAACTGACACCCACTTTCTTTAAAAAATCGTGGTTCAAAATAGCATTTTTGGGCTGAGATAAGCACTTTGGTGACATTTTCCTGTAACTTGTTCCCAGTACATTTTAAGTGGCTGCTGACTTTGTGAGGTCTGTAAAATTGGGTTTTAGGAGCCCAACACAAAATACATGAGCCCTAATGCCTTCTTTCAGACAAAACTGACTTCCACTTTCTTAAAAAAATCTTGGGTCAAAATAGCATTATTAGACTGAGATAAGCACTTTGGTGACATTTTCCTGTAACTTGTTCCCAGTACATTCTAAGTGGCTGCTGACTTTGTGAGGTCTCTAAAAGTGGGTTTTAGGAGCCCAACACAAAATACATGAGCCCCAATGCCTTCCTTCATACAAAACTGACACCCACTTTCCTTAAAAAATCGTGGCTCAAAATGGCATTTTTGGGCTGAGATAAGCACTTTGGTGACATTTTCCTGTAACTTGTTCCCAGTACATTCTAAGTGGCTGCTGACTTTGTGAGGTCTCTAAAAGTGGGTTTTAGGAGCCCAACACAAAATACATGAGCCCCAATGCCTTCCTTCATACAAAACTGACACCCACTTTCCTTAAAAAATCGTGGCTCAAAATGGCATTTTTGGGCTGAGATAAGCACTTTGGTGACATTTTCCTGTAACTTGTTCCCAGTACATTCTAAGTGGCTGCTGACTTTGTGAGGTCTCTAAAAGTGGGTTTTAGGAGCCCAACACAAAATACATGAGCCCTAATGCCTTCTTTCAGACAAAACTGACTTCCACTTTCTTAAAAAAATCTTGGGTCAAAATAGCATTATTAGACTGAGATAAGCACTTTGGTGACATTTTCCTGTAACTTGTTCCCAGTACATTCTAAGTGGCTGCTGACTTTGTGAGGTCTCTAAAAGTGGGTTTTAGGAGCCCAACACAAAATACATGAGCCCCAATGCCTTCCTTCATACAAAACTGACACCCACTTTCCTTAAAAAATCGTGGCTCAAAATGGCATTTTTGGGCTGAGATAAGCACTTTGGTGACATTTTCCTGTAACTTGTTCCCAGTACATTCTAAGTGGCTGCTGACTTTGTGAGGTCTCTAAAAGTGGGTTTTAGGAGCCCAACACAAAATACATGAGCCCTAATGCCTTCTTTCAGACAAAACTGACTTCCACTTTCTTAAAAAAATCTTGGGTCAAAATAGCATTATTAGACTGAGATAAGCACTTTGGTGACATTTTCCTGTAACTTGTTCCCAGTACATTCTAAGTGGCTGCTGACTTTGTGAGGTCTCTAAAAGTGGGTTTTAGGAGCCCAACACAAAATACATGAGCCCCAATGCCTTCCTTCATACAAAACTGACACCCACTTTCCTTAAAAAATCGTGGCTCAAAATGGCATTTTTGGGCTGAGATAAGCACTTTGGTGACATTTTCCTGTAACTTGTTCCCAGTACATTCTAAGTGGCTGCTGACTTTGTGAGGTCTCTAAAAGTGGGTTTTAGGAGCCCAACACAAAATACATGAGCCCTAATGCCTTCTTTCAGACAAAACTGACTTCCACTTTCTTAAAAAAATCTTGGGTCAAAATAGCATTATTAGACTGAGATAAGCACTTTGGTGACATTTTCCTGTAACTTGTTCCCAGTACATTCTAAGTGGCTGCTGACTTTGTGAGGTCTCTAAAAGTGGGTTTTAGGAGCCCAACACAAAATACATGAGCCCTAATGCCTTCTTTCAGACAAAACTGACTTCCACTTTCTTAAAAAAATCTTGGGTCAAAATAGCATTATTAGACTGAGATAAGCACTTTGGTGACATTTTCCTGTAACTTGTTCCCAGTACATTCTAAGTGGCTGCTGACTTTGTGAGGTCTCTAAAAGTGGGTTTTAGGAGCCCAACACAAAATACATGAGCCCCAATGCCTTCCTTCATACAAAACTGACACCCACTTTCCTTAAAAAATCGTGGCTCAAAATGGCATTTTTGGGCTGAGATAAGCACTTTGGTGACATTTTCCTGTAACTTGTTCCCAGTACATTCTAAGTGGCTGCTGACTTTGTGAGGTCTCTAAAAGTGGGTTTTAGGAGCCCAACACAAAATACATGAGCCCTAATGCCCTCTTTCAGACAAAACTGACTTCCACTTTCTTAAAAAAATCTTGGGTCAAAATAGCATTATTAGACTGAGATAAGCACTTTGGTGACATTTTCCTGTAACTTGTTCCCAGTACATTCTAAGTGGCTGCTGACTTTGTGAGGTCTCTAAAAGTGGGTTTTAGGAGCCCAACACAAAATACATGAGCCCCAATGCCTTCCTTCATACAAAACTGACACCCACTTTCCTTAAAAAATCGTGGCTCAAAATGGCATTTTTGGGCTGAGATAAGCACTTTGGTGACATTTTCCTGTAACTTGTTCCCAGTACATTCTAAGTGGCTGCTGACTTTGTGAGGTCTCTAAAAGTGGGTTTTAGGAGCCCAACACAAAATACATGAGCCCTAATGCCTTCTTTCAGACAAAACTGACTTCCACTTTCTTAAAAAAATCTTGGGTCAAAATAGCATTATTAGACTGAGATAAGCACTTTGGTGACATTTTCCTGTAACTTGTTCCCAGTACATTCTAAGTGGCTGCTGACTTTGTGAGGTCTCTAAAAGTGGGTTTTAGGAGCCCAACACAAAATACATGAGCCCCAATGCCTTCCTTCATACAAAACTGACACCCACTTTCCTTAAAAAATCGTGGCTCAAAATGGCATTTTTGGGCTGAGATAAGCACTTTGGTGACATTTTCCTGTAACTTGTTCCCAGTACATTCTAAGTGGCTGCTGACTTTGTGAGGTCTCTAAAAGTGGGTTTTAGGAGCCCAACACAAAATACATGAGCCCTAATGCCTTCCTTCAGACAGAACTGACACCCACTTTCTTTAAAAAATCGTGGTTCAAAATAGCATTTTTGGGCTGAGATAAGCACTTTGGTGACATTTTCCTGTAACTTGTTCCCAGTACATTCTAAGTGGCTGCTGACTTTGTGAGGTCTCTAAAAGTGGGTTTTAGGAGCCCAACACAAAATACATGAGCCCTAATGCCTTCTTTCAGACAAAACTGACTTCCACTTTCTTAAAAAAATCTTGGGTCAAAATAGCATTATTAGACTGAGATAAGCACTTTGGTGACATTTTCCTGTAACTTGTTCCCAGTACATTCTAAGTGGCTGCTGACTTTGTGAGGTCTCTAAAAGTGGGTTTTAGGAGCCCAACACAAAATACATGAGCCCCAATGCCTTCCTTCATACAAAACTGACACCCACTTTCCTTAAAGAATCGTGGCTCAAAATGGCATTTTTGGGCTGAGATAAGCACTTTGGTGACATTTTCCTGTAACTTGTTCCCAGTACATTCTAAGTGGCTGCTGACTTTGTGAGGTCTCTAAAAGTGGGTTTTAGGAGCCCAACACAAAATACATGAGCCCTAATGCCTTCTTTCAGACAAAACTGACTTCCACTTTCTTAAAAAAATCTTGGGTCAAAATAGCATTATTAGACTGAGATAAGCACTTTGGTGACATTTTCCTGTAACTTGTTCCCAGTACATTCTAAGTGGCTGCTGACTTTGTGAGGTCTCTAAAAGTGGGTTTTAGGAGCCCAACACAAAATACATGAGCCCCAATGCCTTCCTTCATACAAAACTGACACCCACTTTCCTTAAAAAATCGTGGCTCAAAATGGCATTTTTGGGCTGAGATAAGCACTTTGGTGACATTTTCCTGTAACTTGTTCCCAGTACATTCTAAGTGGCTGCTGACTTTGTGAGGTCTCTAAAAGTGGGTTTTAGGAGCCCAACACAAAATACATGAGCCCTAATGCCTTCCTTCAGACAGAACTGACACCCACTTTCTTTAAAAAATCGTGGTTCAAAATAGCATTTTTGGGCTGAGATAAGCACTTTGGTGACATTTTCCTGTAACTTGTTCCCAGTACATTTTAAGTGGCTGCTGACTTTGTGAGGTCTGTAAAATTGGGTTTTAGGAGCCCAACACAAAATACATGAGCCCTAATGCCTTCTTTCAGCCAAAACTGACTTCCACTTTCTTAAAAAAATCTTGGGTCAAAATAGCATTATTAGACTGAGATAAGCACTTTGGTGACATTTTCCTGTAACTTGTTCCCAGTACATTCTAAGTGGCTGCTGACTTTGTGAGGTCTCTAAAAGTGGGTTTTAGGAGCCCAACACAAAATACATGAGCCCCAATGCCTTCCTTCATACAAAACTGACACCCACTTTCCTTAAAAAATCGTGGCTCAAAATGGCATTTTTGGGCTGAGATAAGCACTTTGGTGACATTTTCCTGTAACTTGTTCCCAGTACATTCTAAGTGGCTGCTGACTTTGTGAGGTCTCTAAAAGTGGGTTTTAGGAGCCCAACACAAAATACATGAGCCCTAATGCCTTCCTTCAGACAGAACTGACACCCACTTTCTTTAAAAAATCGTGGTTCAAAATAGCATTTTTGGGCTGAGATAAGCACTTTGGTGACATTTTCCTGTAACTTGTTCCCAGTACATTTTAAGTGGCTGCTGACTTTGTGAGGTCTGTAAAATTGGGTTTTAGGAGCCCAACACAAAATACATGAGCCCTAATGCCTTCTTTCAGACAAAACTGACTTCCACTTTCTTAAAAAAATCTTGGGTCAAAATAGCATTATTAGACTGAGATAAGCACTTTGGTGACATTTTCCTGTAACTTGTTCCCAGTACATTCTAAGTGGCTGCTGACTTTGTGAGGTCTCTAAAAGTGGGTTTTAGGAGCCCAACAAAAAATACATGAGCCCCAATGCCTTCCTTCATACAAAACTGACACCCACTTTCCTTAAAAAATCGTGGCTCAAAATGGCATTTTTGGGCTGAGATAAGCACTTTGGTGACATTTTCCTGTAACTTGTTCCCAGTACATTCTAAGTGGCTGCTGACTTTGTGAGGTCTCTAAAAGTGGGTTTTAGGAGCCCAACACAAAATACATGAGCCCTAATGCCTTCCTTCAGACAGAACTGACACCCACTTTCTTTAAAAAATCGTGGTTCAAAATAGCCTTTTTGGGCTGAGATAAGCACTTTGGTGACATTTTCCTGTAACTTGTTCCCAGTACATTTTAAGTGGCTGCTGACTTTGTGAGGTCTGTAAAATTGGGTTTTAGGAGCCCAACACAAAATACATGAGCCCTAATGCCTTCTTTCAGACAAAACTGACTTCCACTTTCTTAAAAAAATCTTGGGTCAAAATAGCATTATTAGACTGAGATAAGCACTTTGGTGACATTTTCCTGTAACTTGTTCCCAGTACATTCTAAGTGGCTGCTGACTTTGTGAGGTCTCTAAAAGTGGGTTTTAGGAGCCCAACACAAAATACATGAGCCCCAATGCCTTCCTTCATACAAAACTGACACCCACTTTCCTTAAAAAATCGTGGCTCAAAATGGCATTTTTGGGCTGAGATAAGCACTTTGGTGACATTTTCCTGTAACTTGTTCCCAGTACATTCTAAGTGGCTGCTGACTTTGTGAGGTCTCTAAAAGTGGGTTTTAGGAGCCCAACACAAAATACATGAGCCCTAATGCCTTCTTTCAGACAAAACTGACTTCCACTTTCTTAAAAAAATCTTGGGTCAAAATAGCATTATTAGACTGAGATAAGCACTTTGGTGACATTTTCCTGTAACTTGTTCCCAGTACATTCTAAGTGGCTGCTGACTTTGTGAGGTCTCTAAAAGTGGGTTTTAGGAGCCCAACACAAAATACATGAGCCCCAATGCCTTCCTTCATACAAAACTGACACCCACTTTCCTTAAAAAATCGTGGCTCAAAATGGCATTTTTGGGCTGAGATAAGCACTTTGGTGACATTTTCCTGTAACTTGTTCCCAGTACATTCTAAGTGGCTGCTGACTTTGTGAGGTCTCTAAAAGTGGGTTTTAGGAGCCCAACACAAAATACATGAGCCCTAATGCCTTCCTTCAGACAGAACTGACACCCACTTTCTTTAAAAAATCGTGGTTCAAAATAGCATTTTTGGGCTGAGATAAGCACTTTGGTGACATTTTCCTGTAACTTGTTCCCAGTACATTCTAAGTGGCTGCTGACTTTGTGAGGTCTCTAAAAGTGGGTTTTAGGAGCCCAACACAAAATACATGAGCCCTAATGCCTTCCTTCAGACAGAACTGACACCCACTTTCTTTAAAAAATCGTGGTTCAAAATAGCATTTTTGGGCTGAGATAAGCACTTTGGTGACATTTTCCTGTAACTTGTTCCCAGTACATTTTAAGTGGCTGCTGACTTTGTGAGGTCTGTAAAATTGGGTTTTAGGAGCCCAACACAAAATACATGAGCCCTAATGCCTTCTTTCAGACAAAACTGACTTCCACTTTCTTAAAAAAATCTTGGGTCAAAATAGCATTATTAGACTGAGATAAGCACTTTGGTGACATTTTCCTGTAACTTGTTCCCAGTACATTCTAAGTGGCTGCTGACTTTGTGAGGTCTCTAAAAGTGGGTTTTAGGAGCCCAACACAAAATACATGAGCCCTAATGCCTTCTTTCAGACAAAACTGACACCCACTTTCTTTAAAAAATCTTGGGTCAAAATAGCATTTTTAGACTGAGATAAGCACTTTGGTGACATTTTCCTGTAACTTGTTCCCAGTACATTCTAAGTGGCTGCTGACTTTGTGAGGTCTCTAAAAGTGGGTTTTAGGAGCCCAACACAAAATACATGAGCCCCAATGCCTTCCTTCAGACAAAACTGACACCCACTTTCTTTAAAAAATCGTGGCTCAAAATAGAATTTTTGGGCTGAGATAAGCACTTTGGTGACATTTTCCCCTACAGGCTGGTATTATAATATGTGACTCTCTACCTCCCCCTACAGGCTGGTATTATAATAGGTTACTCTCTACCTCCCCTACAGGCTGGTATTATAATATGTGACTCTCTACCTCCCCCTACAGGCTGGTACTATAATATGTTACTCTCTACCTCCCCCTACAGGCTGGTATTATAATATGTTACTCTCTACCTCCCCCTACAGGCTGGTATTATAATATGTTACTCTCTACCTCCCCCTACAGGCTGGTATTATAATATGTTACTCTCTACCTCCCTCTACAGGCTGGTATTATAATATGTTACTCTCTACCTCCCCCTACAGGCTGGTATTATAATATGTTACTCTCTACCTCCCCCTACAGGCTGGTATTATAATATGTTACTCTCTACCTCCCCTACAGGCTGGTATTATAATATGTGACTCTCTACCTCCCCCTACAGGCTGGTATTATAATATGTTACTCTCTACCTCCCCCTACAGGCTGGTATTATAATATGTGACTCTCTACCTCCCCCTACAGGCTGGTACTATAATATGTTACTCTCTACCTCCCCCTACAGGCTGGTATTATAATATGTTACTCTCTACCTCCCCCTACAGGCTGGTATTATAATATGTTACTCTCTACCTCCCCCTACAGGCTGGTATTATAATATGTTACTCTCTACCTCCCCCTACAGGCTGGTATTATAATATGTTACTCTCTACCTCCCCCTACAGGCTGGTATTATAATATGTTACTCTCTACCTCCTCCTACAGGCTGGTATTATAATATGTTACTCTCTACCTCCCCTACAGGCTGGTATTATAATATGTGACTCTCTACCTCCCCCTACAGGCTGGTATTATAATATGTTACTCTCTACCTCCCCCTACAGGCTGGTATTATAATATGTGACTCTCTACCTCCCCCTACAGGCTGGTATTATAATATGTGACTCTCTACCTCCCCCTACAGGCTGGTATTATAATATGTGACTCTCTACCTCCCCCTACAGGCTGGTATTATAATATGTTACTCTCTACCTCCCCCTACAGGTTGGTATTATAATATGTGACTCTCTACCTCCCCCTACAGGCTGGTATTATAATATGTTACTCTCTACCTCCCCCTACAGGCTGGTATTATAATATGTTACTCTCTACCTCCCTCTACAGGCTGGTATTATAATATCTTACTCTCTACCTCCCCCTACAGACTGGTATTATACTATGTTACTCTTTACATCCCCCTACAGGCTGGTATAATAATATGTTACTCTCTACCTCCCCCTAGAGGCTGGTATTATAATATGTTACTCTCTACCTCCCCCTAGAGACTGGTATTATACTATGTTACTCTCTACCTCCCCCTACAGGCTGGTATTATAATATGTTACTCTCTACCTCCCCCTACAGGTTGGTATTATAATATGTGACTCTCTACCTCCCCCTACAGGCTGGTATTATAATATGTTACTCTCTACCTCCCCCTACAGGCTGGTATAATAATATGTTACTCTCTACCAATCGATTGATCAATCGGTCGAACAATTAACCCCGGCCCCTCCCCCAGCCACTATGTGGGCGTGGCCTATCACCTTGGGGGTGTGGTTTCGAGCCGGGGGTGTGGCCTATTGGTGAGGGGGAAGTGGTTTGGGGCTGTGGGCTTGGCCTATCACCAAGGGGGTGTGGTTTGGAGCTATGGGCGTGGCCTATCGCCAAGGGGGTGTGGTTTAATGCTAGGGGCGTAGCCTATCGACATGGGGGCGTGGTTTGGAGCTTGGGGCGTGGCCTGTCGGCTTGGGGCGAGGGGCTGTGGTTTGAAGCTGGGGGCGTGGCCTATCGCCATCGGGGCGTGGTTTGGAGCGGGGGGCGTGGCCTGTCGGCTTGGGGGCGTGGTTTACAGCAGTGGGACTCTACGAGCTTGTAGATCTGATATCGGCTGGGGGTGGGCGTGGCCTATCACCCCGGGGGATGGGGTCTGAAGCTCTGGGCGGGGCCTATTGGCTTGGGGGCGTGGTTTCAAGCTGGGGGCGTGGCCTTTCCCGTTGGATTGGGGTCTTAAGCCGTGTGCTTGTCCTCTATCGGCGAGGGGTGTGTGGTTTGAAGCTGGGGGCGTGGCCTATCGCCATGGGGGCGTGGTTTGGAGCTGGGGGCGTGGCTTGTTGGCTTGGGGGCGTGGTATACAGCAGTGGGACTCAAAAATAGCAGATCTACAAGCTCGTAGAGCATAGTTCTACGAGCTTGTAGATCTGATATCGGCTGGGGTTGGGCGTGGCCTATCACCCCGGGGGGTGGGGTATGAAGCTGTGGGCGGGGGCCTGTCGGCTTGGAGGCGTGGTTTGAAGCTGGGGGCGTGGCTTATCGGCTTGGGGGCGTGGTTTACAGCAGTGGGACTCAGTAATAGCAGATCTACAAGCTCGTAGATCATAGCTCTACGAGCTTGTAGATCTGATATCGGCTGGGGGTGGGCATGGCCTATCACCCCGGGGGGTGGGGTCTGAAGCTGTGGGCGGGGCCTATTGGCTTGGGGGCGTGGTTTCAAGCCGGGGGCGTGGCCTTTCCCCTTGGATTGGGGTTTTAAGCTGTGTGCTTGTCCTCTATCGGCGAGGGGGCTGTGGTTTGAAGCTGGGGGCGTGGCCTATCGCCATGGGGGCGTGGTTTGGAGCGGGGGGCGGGGCCTGTCGGCTTGGGGGCGTGGCCTTTCCCCTTGGATTGGGGTCTTAAGCCGTGTGCTTGTCCTCTATCGGCGAGGGGTGTGTGGTTTGAAGCTGGGGGCGTGGCCTATCGCCATGGGGATGTGGTTTGGAGCTGGGGGCGTGGCTTGTTGGCTTGGGGTCGTGGTATACAGCAGTGGGACTCAAAAATAGCAGATCTACAAGCTCGTAGAGCTATGCTCTACGAGCTTGTAGATCTGCTATTTTTTCGCCCCCAAGCCAATAGGCCCCGCCCACAGCTTCAGACCCCACCCCCCGGGGTGATAGGCCACGCCCACCCCCAGCCGATATCAGATCTACAAGCTCGTAGAGCTATGATCTACGAGCTTGTAGATCTGCTATTTTTGAGTCCCACTGCTGTAAAACACGCCCCCACGCCGATAAGCCACGCCCCCAGCTTCAAACCACGCCCCCAAGCCATTAGGCCCCGCCCACAGCTTCAGACCCCACCCCCCGGGGTGATAGGCCACGCCCACCCCCAGCCGATATCAGATCTACAAGTTCGTAGAGCTATGATCTACGAGCTTGTAGATCTGCTATTTTTGAGTCCCACTGCTGTAAACCACGCCCCCAAGCCGACAGGCCACGCCCCCCGCTCCAAACCACGCCCCGATGGCGATAGGCCACGCCCCCAGCTTCAAACCACAGCCCCTCGCCCCAAGCCGACAGGCCACGTCCCCAGCACCAAACCACGCCCCCATGGCGATAGGCCACACCCCTAGCCTTAAACCACACCCCCCCTTGGCGATAGGCCACGCCCATAGCTCCAAACCACACCCCCTTGGTGATAGGCCAAGCCCACAGCTCCAAACCACTCCCCCCTCACCAATAGGCCACACCCCCGGCTCGAAACCACACCCCCAAGGTGATATGCCACGCCCAAATAGTGGCTGGGGGAGGGGCCGGGGTTAATTGTTCGACCGATTGATCAATCGATTGGTAGAGATTAACATATTATTATACCATCCTGTAGGGGGAGGTAGAGAGTAACATATTATAATACCAGCCTTTAGGGGGAGGTAGAGAGTAACATAGTATAATACCAGCCTGTAGGGGGAGGTAGAGAGTAACATATTATAATACCAGCCTGTAGGGGGAGGTATAGAGTAACATATTATAATACCAGCCTGTAGGGGGAGGTAGAGAGTAACATATTATAATACCAGCCTGTAGGGGGAGGTAGAGAGTCACATATTATAATACCAGCCTGTAGGGGGAGTTAGAGAGTAACATATTATAATACCAGCCTGTAGGGGGAGGTAGAGAGTAACATAGTATAATACCAGTCTCTAGGGGGAGGTAGAGAGTAACATATTATAATACCAGCCTCTAGGGGGAGGTAGAGAGTAACATATTATTATACCAGCCTGTAGGGGGAGGTAGAGAGTAACATAGTATAATACCAGTCTGTAGGGGGAGGTAGAGAGTAAGATATTATAATACCAGCCTGTAGAGGGAGGTAGAGAGTAACATATTATAATACCAGCCTGTAGGGGGAGGTAGAGAGTAACATAGTATAATACCAGTCTGTAGGGGGAGGTAGAGAGTAACATATTATAATACCAGCCTGTAGAGGGAGGTAGAGAGTAACATATTATAATACCAGCCTGTAGGGGGAGGTAGAGAGTAACATATTATAATACCAGCCTGTAGGGGGAGGTAGAGAGTCACATATTATAATACCAACCTGTAGGGGGAGGTAGAGAGTAACATATTATAATACCAGCCTGTAGGGGGAGGTAGAGAGTAACATAGTATAATACCAGTCTCTAGGGGGAGGTAGAGAGTAACATATTATAATACCAGCCTCTAGGGGGAGGTAGAGAGTAACATATTATTATACCAGCCTGTAGGGGGAGGTAGAGAGTAACATAGTATAATACCAGTCTGTAGGGGGAGGTAGAGAGTAAGATATTATAATACCAGCCTGTAGAGGGAGGTAGAGAGTAACATATTATAATACCAGCCTGTAGGGGGAGGTAGAGAGTAACATAGTATAATACCAGTCTGTAGGGGGAGGTAGAGAGTAACATATTATAATACCAGCCTGTAGAGGGAGGTAGAGAGTAACATATTATAATACCAGCCTGTAGGGGGAGGTAGAGAGTAATATAGTATAATACCAGTCTGTAGGGGGAGTTAGAGAGTAACATATTATAATACCAGCCTGTAGAGGGAGGTAGAGAGTAACATATTATAATACCAGCCTGTAGGGGGAGGTAGAGAGTAATTATTATAATACCAGCCTGTAGGGGGAGGTAGAGAGTCACATATTATAATACCAGCCTGTAGGGGGAGGTAGAGAGTCACATATTATAATACCAGCCTGTAGGGGGAGGTAGAGAGTCAAATATTATAATACCAGCCTGTAGGGGGAGGTAGAGAGTAACATATTATAATACCAGCCTGTAGGGGGAGGTAGAGAGTCACATATTATAATACCAGCCTGTAGGGGTAGGTAGAGAGTAACATATTATAATACCAGCCTGTAGGGGGAGGTAGAGAGTAACATATTATAATACCAGCCTGTAGGGGGAGGTAGAGAGTAACATATTATAATACCAGCCTGTAGGGGGAGGTAGAGAGTCAAATATTATAATACCAGCCTGTAGGGGGAGGTAGAGAGTAACATATTATAATACCAGCCTGTAGGGGGAGGTAGAGAGTAACATATTATACTACCAGCCTGTAGGGGGAGGTAGAGAGTCACATATTATAATACGTATTTTTAAGAAACTGGGTGTCAGTTTTGTCTGAAGGAAGGCATTAGGGCTCATGTATTTTGTGTTGGGCTCCTAAAACCCACTTTTAGAGACCTCACAAAGTCAGCAGCCACTTAGAATGTACTGGGAACAAGTTACAGGAAAGTGTCACAAAAGTGCTTATCTCAGCCTAAAAATGCTATTTATTTTTTTGTATAACACAAAATACATGAGCCCCAATGCCTTCCTTCATACAAAACTGACACCCACTTTCCTTAAAAAATCGTGGCTCAAAATGGCATTTTTGGGCTGAGATAAGCACTTTGGTGACATTTTCCTGTAACTTGTTCCCAGTACATTCTAAGTGGCTGCTGACTTTGTGAGGTCTCTAAAAGTGGGTTTTAGGAGCCCAACACAAAATACATGAGCCCTAATGCCTTCTTTCAGACAAAACTGACTTCCACTTTCTTAAAAAAATCTTGGGTCAAAATAGCATTATTAGACTGAGATAAGCACTTTGGTGACATTTTCCTGTAACTTGTTCCCAGTACATTCTAAGTGGCTGCTGACTTTGTGAGGTCTCTAAAAGTGGGTTTTAGGAGCCCAACACAAAATACATGAGCCCCAATGCCTTCCTTCATACAAAACTGACACCCACTTTCCTTAAAAAATCGTGGCTCAAAATGGCATTTTTGGGCTGAGATAAGCACTTTGGTGACATTTTCCTGTAACTTGTTCCCAGTACATTCTAAGTGGCTGCTGACTTTGTGAGGTCTCTAAAAGTGGGTTTTAGGAGCCCAACACAAAATACATGAGCCCTAATGCCTTCCTTCAGACAGAACTGACACCCACTTTCTTTAAAAAATCGTGGTTCAAAATAGCATTTTTGGGCTGAGATAAGCACTTTGGTGACATTTTCCTGTAACTTGTTCCCAGTACATTCTAAGTGGCTGCTGACTTTGTGAGGTCTCTAAAAGTGGGTTTTAGGAGCCCAACACAAAATACATGAGCCCTAATGCCTTCCTTCAGACAGAACTGACACCCACTTTCTTTAAAAAATCGTGGTTCAAAATAGCATTTTTGGGCTGAGATAAGCACTTTGGTGACATTTTCCTGTAACTTGTTCCCAGTACATTTTAAGTGGCTGCTGACTTTGTGAGGTCTGTAAAATTGGGTTTTAGGAGCCCAACACAAAATACATGAGCCCTAATGCCTTCTTTCAGACAAAACTGACTTCCACTTTCTTAAAAAAATCTTGGGTCAAAATAGCATTATTAGACTGAGATAAGCACTTTGGTGACATTTTCCTGTAACTTGTTCCCAGTACATTCTAAGTGGCTGCTGACTTTGTGAGGTCTCTAAAAGTGGGTTTTAGGAGCCCAACACAAAATACATGAGCCCCAATGCCTTCCTTCATACAAAACTGACACCCACTTTCCTTAAAAAATCGTGGCTCAAAATGGCATTTTTGGGCTGAGATAAGCACTTTGGTGACATTTTCCTGTAACTTGTTCCCAGTACATTCTAAGTGGCTGCTGACTTTGTGAGGTCTCTAAAAGTGGGTTTTAGGAGCCCAACACAAAATACATGAGCCCTAATGCCTTCCTTCAGACAGAACTGACACCCACTTTCTTTAAAAAATCGTGGTTCAAAATAGCATTTTTGGGCTGAGATAAGCACTTTGGTGACATTTTCCTGTAACTTGTTCCCAGTACATTTTAAGTGGCTGCTGACTTTGTGAGGTCTGTAAAATTGGGTTTTAGGAGCCCAACACAAAATACATGAGCCCTAATGCCTTCTTTCAGACAAAACTGACTTCCACTTTCTTAAAAAAAATCTTGGGTCAAAATAGCATTATTAGACTGAGATAAGCACTTTGGTGACATTTTCCTGTAACTTGTTCCCAGTACATTCTAAGTGGCTGCTGACTTTGTGAGGTCTCTAAAAGTGGGTTTTAGGAGCCCAACACAAAATACATGAGCCCCAATGCCTTCCTTCATACAAAACTGACACCCACTTTCCTTAAAAAATCGTGGCTCAAAATGGCATTTTTGGGCTGAGATAAGCACTTTGGTGACATTTTCCTGTAACTTGTTCCCAGTACATTCTAAGTGGCTGCTGACTTTGTGAGGTCTCTAAAAGTGGGTTTTAGGAGCCCAACACAAAATACATGAGCCCCAATGCCTTCCTTCAGACAAAACTGACACCCACTTTCTTTAAAAAATCGTGGCTCAAAATAGCATTTTTGGGCTGAGATAAGCACTTTGGTGACATTTTCCCCTACAGGCTGGTATTATAATATGTGACTCTCTACCTCCCCCTACAGGCTGGTATTATAATAGGTTACTCTCTACCTCCCCTACAGGCTGGTATTATAATATGTGACTCTCTACCTCCCCCTACAGGCTGGTACTATAATATGTTACTCTCTACCTCCCCCTACAGGCTGGTATTATAATATGTTACTCTCTACCTCCCCCTACAGGCTGGTATTATAATATGTTACTCTCTACCTCCCCCTACAGGCTGGTATTATAATATGTTACTCTCTACCTCCCTCTACAGGCTGGTATTATAATATGTTACTCTCTACCTCCCCCTACAGGCTGGTATTATAATATGTTACTCTCTACCTCCCCCTACAGGCTGGTATTATAATATGTTACTCTCTACCTCCCCTACAGGCTGGTATTATAATATGTGACTCTCTACCTCCCCCTACAGGCTGGTATTATAATATGTTACTCTCTACCTCCCCCTACAGGCTGGTATTATAATATGTGACTCTCTACCTCCCCCTACAGGCTGGTACTATAATATGTTACTCTCTACCTCCCCCTACAGGCTGGTATTATAATATGTTACTCTCTACCTCCCCCTACAGGCTGGTATTATAATATGTTACTCTCTACCTCCCCCTACAGGCTGGTATTATAATATGTTACTCTCTACCTCCCCCTACAGGCTGGTATTATAATATGTTACTCTCTACCTCCCCCTACAGGCTGGTATTATAATATGTTACTCTCTACCTCCTCCTACAGGCTGGTATTATAATATGTTACTCTCTACCTCCCCTACAGGCTGGTATTATAATATGTGACTCTCTACCTCCCCCTACAGGCTGGTATTATAATATGTTACTCTCTACCTCCCCCTACAGGCTGGTATTATAATATGTGACTCTCTACCTCCCCCTACAGGCTGGTATTATAATATGTGACTCTCTACCTCCCCCTACAGGCTGGTATTATAATATGTGACTCTCTACCTCCCCCTACAGGCTGGTATTATAATATGTTACTCTCTACCTCCCCCTACAGGTTGGTATTATAATATGTGACTCTCTACCTCCCCCTACAGGCTGGTATTATAATATGTTACTCTCTACCTCCCCCTACAGGCTGGTATTATAATATGTTACTCTCTACCTCCCTCTACAGGCTGGTATTATAATATCTTACTCTCTACCTCCCCCTACAGACTGGTATTATACTATGTTACTCTTTACCTCCCCCTACAGGCTGGTATAATAATATGTTACTCTCTACCTCCCCCTAGAGGCTGGTATTATAATATGTTACTCTCTACCTCCCCCTAGAGACTGGTATTATACTATGTTACTCTCTACCTCCCCCTACAGGCTGGTATTATAATATGTTACTCTCTACCTCCCCCTACAGGTTGGTATTATAATATGTGACTCTCTACCTCCCCCTACAGGCTGGTATTATAATATGTTACTCTCTACCTCCCCCTACAGGCTGGTATAATAATATGTTACTCTCTACCAATCGATTGATCAATCGGTCGAACAATTAACCCCGGCCACTCCCCCAGCCACTATGTGGGCGTGGCCTATCACCTTGGGGGTGTGGTTTCGAGCCGGGGGTGTGGCCTATTGGTGAGGGGGAAGTGGTTTGGGGCTGTGGGCTTGGCCTATCACCAAGGGGGTGTGGTTTGGAGCTATGGGCGTGGCCTATCGCCAAGGGGGTGTGGTTTAAGGCTAGGGGCGTAGCCTATCGACATGGGGGCGTGGTTTGGAGCTTGGGGCGTGGCCTGTCGGCTTGGGGCGAGGGGCTGTGGTTTGAAGCTGGGGGCGTGGCCTATCGCCATCGGGGCGTGGTTTGGAGCGGGGGGCGTGGCCTGTCGGCTTGGGGGCGTGGTTTACAGCAGTGGGACTCTACGAGCTTGTAGATCTGATATCGGCTGGGGGTGGGCGTGGCCTATCACCCCGGGGGATGGGGTCTGAAGCTCTGGGCGGGGCCTATTGGCTTGGGGGCGTGGTTTCAAGCTGGGGGCGTGGCCTTTCCCGTTGGATTGGGGTCTTAAGCCGTGTGCTTGTCCTCTATCGGCGAGGGGTGTGTGGTTTGAAGCTGGGGGCGTGGCCTATCGCCATGGGGGCATGGTTTGGAGCGGGGGGCGTGGCCTGTCGGCTTGAGGGCGTGGTTTACAGCAGTGGGACTCAAAAATAGCGGATCTACAAGCTCGTAGATCATAGCTCTACGAGCTTGTAGATCTGATATCGGCTGGGGGTGGGCGTGGCCTATCACCCCGGGGGGTGGGGTCTGAAGCTGTGGGCGGGGCCTATTGGCTTGGGGGCGTGGTTTCCAGCCGGGGGCGTGGCCTTTCCCCTTGGATTGGGGTCTTAAGCCGTGTGCTTGTCCTCTATCGGCGAGGGGTGTGTGGTTTGAAGCTGGGGGCGTGGCCTATCGCCATGGGGGCGTGGTTTGGAGCTGGGGGCGTGGCTTGTTGGCTTGGGGGCGTGGTATACAGCAGTGGGACTCAAAAATAGCAGATCTACAAGCTCGTAGAGCATAGTTCTACGAGCTTGTAGATCTGATATCGGCTGGGGTTGGGCGTGGCCTATCACCCCGGGGGGTGGGGTATGAAGCTGTGGGCGGGGGCCTGTCGGCTTGGAGGCGTGGTTTGAAGCTGGGGGCGTGGCTTATCGGCTTGGGGGCGTGGTTTACAGCAGTGGGACTCAGTAATAGCAGATCTACAAGCTCGTAGATCATAGCTCTACGAGCTTGTAGATCTGATATCGGCTGGGGGTGGGCGTGGCCTATCACCCCGGGGGGTGGGGTCTGAAGCTGTGGGCGGGGCCTATTGGCTTGGGGGCGTGGTTTCAAGCCGGGGGCGTGGCCTTTCCCCTTGGATTGGGGTTTTAAGCTGTGTGCTTGTCCTCTATCGGCGAGGGGGCTGTGGTTTGAAGCTGGGGGCGTGGCCTATCGCCATGGGGGCGTGGTTTGGAGCGGGGGGCGGGGCCTGTCGGCTTGGGGGCGTGGCCTTTCCCCTTGGATTGGGGTCTTAAGCCGTGTGCTTGTCCTCTATCGGCGAGGGGTGTGTGGTTTGAAGCTGGGGGCGTGGCCTATCGCCATGGGGATGTGGTTTGGAGCTGGGGGCGTGGCTTGTTGGCTTGGGGTCGTGGTATACAGCAGTGGGACTCAAAAATAGCAGATCTACAAGCTCGTAGAGCTATGCTCTACGAGCTTGTAGATCTGCTATTTTTTCGCCCCCAAGCCAATAGGCCCCGCCCACAGCTTCAGACCCCACCCCCCGGGGTGATAGGCCACGCCCACCCCCAGCCGATATCAGATCTACAAGCTCGTAGAGCTATGATCTACGAGCTTGTAGATCTGCTATTTTTGAGTCCCACTGCTGTAAAACACGCCCCCACGCCGATAAGCCACGCCCCCAGCTTCAAACCACGCCCCCAAGCCAATAGGCCCCGCCCACAGCTTCAGACCCCACCCCCCGGGGTGATAGGCCACGCCCACCCCCAGCCGATATCAGATCTACAAGTTCGTAGAGCTATGATCTACGAGCTTGTAGATCTGCTATTTTTGAGTCCCACTGCTGTAAACCACGCCCCCAAGCCGACAGGCCACGCCCCCCGCTCCAAACCACGCCCCGATGGCGATAGGCCACGCCCCCAGCTTCAAACCACAGCCCCTCGCCCCAAGCCGACAGGCCACGTCCCCAGCACCAAACCACGCCCCCATGGCGATAGGCCACACCCCTAGCCTTAAACCACACCCCCCCTTGGCGATAGGCCACGCCCATAGCTCCAAACCACACCCCCTTGGTGATAGGCCAAGCCCACAGCTCCAAACCACTCCCCCCTCACCAATAGGCCACACCCCCGGCTCGAAACCACACCCCCAAGGTGATATGCCACGCCCAAATAGTGGCTGGGGGAGGGGCCGGGGTTAATTGTTCGACCGATTGATCAATCGATTGGTAGAGATTAACATATTATTATACCATCCTGTAGGGGGAGGTAGAGAGTAACATATTATAATACCAGCCTTTAGGGGGAGGTAGAGAGTAACATAGTATAATACCAGCCTGTAGGGGGAGGTAGAGAGTAACATATTATAATACCAGCCTCTAGGGGGAGGTAGAGAGTAACATATTATTATACCAGCCTGTAGGGGGAGGTAGAGAGTAACATAGTATAATACCAGTCTGTAGGGGGAGGTAGAGAGTAAGATATTATAATACCAGCCTGTAGAGGGAGGTAGAGAGTAACATATTATAATACCAGCCTTAAGGGGGAGGTAGAGAGTAACATAGTATAATACCAGTCTGTAGGGGGAGGTAGAGAGTAACATATTATAATACCAGCCTGTAGAGGGAGGTAGAGAGTAACATATTATAATACCAGCCTGTAGGGGGAGGTAGAGAGTAACATATTATAATACCAGCCTGTAGGGGGAGGTAGAGAGTCACATATTATAATACCAACCTGTAGGGGGAGGTAGAGAGTAACATATTATAATACCAGCCTGTAGGGGGAGGTAGAGAGTAACATAGTATAATACCAGTCTCTAGGGGGAGGTAGAGAGTAACATATTATAATACCAGCCTCTAGGGGGAGGTAGAAAGTAACATATTATTATACCAGCCTGTAGGGGGAGGTAGAGAGTAACATAGTATAATACCAGTCTGTAGGGGGAGGTAGAGAGTAAGATATTATAATACCAGCCTGTAGAGGGAGGTAGAGAGTAACATATTATAATACCAGCCTGTAGGGGGAGGTAGAGAGTAACATAGTATAATACCAGTCTGTAGGGGGAGGTAGAGAGTAACATATTATAATACCAGCCTGTAGAGGGAGGTAGAGAGTAACATATTATAATACCAGCCTGTAGGGGGAGGTAGAGAGTAATATAGTATAATACCAGTCTGTAGGGGGAGGTAGAGAGTAACATATTATAATACCAGCCTGTAGAGGGAGGTAGAGAGTAACATATTATAATACCAGCCTGTAGGGGGAGGTAGAGAGTAATTATTATAATACCAGCCTGTAGGGGGAGGTAGAGAGTCAAATAATATAATACCAGCCTGTAGGGGGAGGTAGAGAGTCACATATTATAATACCAGCCTGTAGGGGGAGGTAGAGAGTCACATATTATAATACCAGCCTGTAGGGGGAGGTAGAGAGTAACATATTATAATACCAGCCTGTAGGGGGAGGTAGAGAGTCACATATTATAATACCAGCCTGTAGGGGTAGGTAGAGAGTAACATATTATAATACCAGCCTGTAGGGGGAGGTAGAGAGTAACATATTATAATACCAGCCTGTAGGGGGAGGTAGAGAGTAACATATTATAATACCAGCCTGTAGGGGGAGGTAGAGAGTCAAATATTATAATACCAGCCTGTAGGGGGAGGTAGAGAGTAACATATTATAATACCAGCCTGTAGGGGGAGGTAGAGAGTAACATATTATAATACCAGCCTGTAGGGGGAGGTAGAGAGTCACATATTATAATACGTATTTTTAAGAAAGTGGGTGTCAGTTTTGTCTGAAGGAAGGCATTAGGGCTCATGTATTTTGTGTTGGGCTCCTAAAACCCACTTTTAGAGACCTCACAAAGTCAGCAGCCACTTAGAATGTACTGGGAACAAGTTACAGGAAAGTGTCACAAAAGTGCTTATCTCAGCCTAAAAATGCTATTTTGACATTTTCCTGTAACTTGTTCCCAGTACATTCTAAGTGGCTGCTGACTTTGTGAGGTCTCTAAAAGTGGGTTTTAGGAGCCCAACACAAAATACATGAGCCCCAATGCCTTCCTTCATACAAAACTGACACCCACTTTCCTTAAAAAATCGTGGCTCAAAATGGCATTTTTGGGCTGAGATAAGCACTTTGGTGACATTTTCCTGTAACTTGTTCCCAGTACATTCTAAGTGGCTGCTGACTTTGTGAGGTCTCTAAAAGTGGGTTTTAGGAGCCCAACACAAAATACATGAGCCCTAATGCCTTCCTTCAGACAGAACTGACACCCACTTTCTTTAAAAAATCGTGGTTCAAAATAGCATTTTTGGGCTGAGATAAGCACTTTGGTGACATTTTCCTGTAACTTGTTCCCAGTACATTTTAAGTGGCTGCTGACTTTGTGAGGTCTGTAAAATTGGGTTTTAGGAGCCCAACACAAAATACATGAGCCCTAATGCCTTCTTTCAGACAAAACTGACTTCCACTTTCTTAAAAAAATCTTGGGTCAAAATAGCATTATTAGACTGAGATAAGCACTTTGGTGACATTTTCCTGTAACTTGTTCCCAGTACATTCTAAGTGGCTGCTGACTTTGTGAGGTCTCTAAAAGTGGGTTTTAGGAGCCCAACACAAAATACATGAGCCCCAATGCCTTCCTTCATACAAAACTGACACCCACTTTCCTTAAAAAATCGTGGCTCAAAATGGCATTTTTGGGCTGAGATAAGCACTTTGGTGACATTTTCCTGTAACTTGTTCCCAGTACATTCTAAGTGGCTGCTGACTTTGTGAGGTCTCTAAAAGTGGGTTTTAGGAGCCCAACACAAAATACATGAGCCCTAATGCCTTCCTTCAGACAGAACTGACACCCACTTTCTTTAAAAAATCGTGGTTCAAAATAGCCTTTTTGGGCTGAGATAAGCACTTTGGTGACATTTTCCTGTAACTTGTTCCCAGTACATTTTAAGTGGCTGCTGACTTTGTGAGGTCTGTAAAATTGGGTTTTAGGAGCCCAACACAAAATACATGAGCCCTAATGCCTTCTTTCAGACAAAACTGACTTCCACTTTCTTAAAAAAATCTTGGGTCAAAATAGCATTATTAGACTGAGATAAGCACTTTGGTGACATTTTCCTGTAACTTGTTCCCAGTACATTCTAAGTGGCTGCTGACTTTGTGAGGTCTCTAAAAGTGGGTTTTAGGAGCCCAACACAAAATACATGAGCCCTAATGCCTTCTTTCAGACAAAACTGACACCCACTTTCTATAAAAAATCTTGGGTCAAAATAGCATTTTTAGACTGAGATAAGTACTTTGGTGACATTTTCCTGTAACTTGTTCCCAGTACATTCTAAGTGGCTGCTGACTTTGTGAGGTCTCTAAAAGTGGGTTTTAGGAGCCCAACACAAAATACATGAGCCCCAATGCCTTCCTTCAGACAAAACTGACACCCACTTTCTTTAAAAAATCGTGGCTCAAAATAGCATTTTTGGGCTGAGATAAGCACTTTGGTGACATTTTCCCCTACAGGCTGGTATTATAATATGTGACTCTCTACCTCCCCCTACAGGCTGGTATTATAATAGGTTACTCTCTACCTCCCCTACAGGCTGGTATTATAATATGTGACTCTCTACCTCCCCCTACAGGCTGGTACTATAATATGTTACTCTCTACCTCCCCCTACAGGCTGGTATTATAATATGTTACTCTCTACCTCCCCCTACAGGCTGGTATTATAATATGTTACTCTCTACCTCCCCCTACAGGCTGGTATTATAATATGTTACTCTCTACCTCCCTCTACAGGCTGGTATTATAATATGTTACTCTCTACCTCCCCCTACAGGCTGGTATTATAATATGTTACTCTCTACCTCCCCCTACAGGCTGGTATTATAATATGTTACTCTCTACCTCCCCCTACAGGCTGGTATTATAATATGTTACTCTCTACCTCCCCCTACAGGCTGGTATTATAATATGTTACTCTCTACCTCCTCCTACAGGCTGGTATTATAATATGTTACTCTCTACCTCCCCTACAGGCTGGTATTATAATATGTGACTCTCTACCTCCCCCTACAGGCTGGTATTATAATATGTTACTCTCTACCTCCCCCTACAGGCTGGTATTATAATATGTGACTCTCTACCTCCCCCTACAGGCTGGTATTATAATATGTGACTCTCTACCTCCCCCTACAGGCTGGTATTATAATATGTGACTCTCTACCTCCCCCTACAGGCTGGTATTATAATATGTTACTCTCTACCTCCCCCTACAGGTTGGTATTATAATATGTGACTCTCTACCTCCCCCTACAGGCTGGTATTATAATATGTTACTCTCTACCTCCCCCTACAGGCTGGTATTATAATATGTTACTCTCTACCTCCCTCTACAGGCTGGTATTATAATATCTTACTCTCTACCTCCCCCTACAGACTGGTATTATACTATGTTACTCTTTACCTCCCCCTACAGGCTGGTATAATAATATGTTACTCTCTACCTCCCCCTAGAGGCTGGTATTATAATATGTTACTCTCTACCTCCCCCTAGAGACTGGTATTATACTATGTTACTCTCTACCTCCCCCTACAGGCTGGTATTATAATATGTTACTCTCTACCTCCCCCTACAGGTTGGTATTATAATATGTGACTCTCTACCTCCCCCTACAGGCTGGTATTATAATATGTTACTCTCTACCTCCCCCTACAGGCTGGTATAATAATATGTTACTCTCTACCAATCGATTGATCAATCGGTCGAACAATTAACCCCGGCCCCTCCCCCAGCCACTATGTGGGCGTGGCCTATCACCTTGGGGGTGTGGTTTCGAGCCGGGGGTGTGGCCTATTGGTGAGGGGGAAGTGGTTTGGGGCTGTGGGCTTGGCCTATCACCAAGGGGGTGTGGTTTGGAGCTATGGGCGTGGCCTATCGCCAAGGGGGTGTGGTTTAAGGCTAGGGGCGTAGCCTATCGACATGGGGGCGTGGTTTGGAGCTTGGGGCGTGGCCTGTCGGCTTGGGGCGAGGGGCTGTGGTTTGAAGCTGGGGGCGTGGCCTATCGCCATCGGGGCGTGGTTTGGAGCGGGGGGCGTGGCCTGTCGGCTTGGGGGCGTGGTTTGAAGCTGGGGGCGTGGCCTATCGCCATGGGGGCATGGTTTGGAGCGGGGGGCGTGGCCTGTCGGCTTGGGGGCGTGGTTTACAGCAGTGGGACTCAAAAATAGCGGATCTACAAGCTCGTAGATCATAGCTCTACGAGCTTGTAGATCTGATATCGGCTGGGGGTGGGCGTGGCCTATCACCCCGGGGGGTGGGGTCTGAAGCTGTGGGCGGGGCCTATTGGCTTGGGGGCGTGGTTTCCAGCCGGGGGCGTGGCCTTTCCCCTTGGATTGGGGTCTTAAGCCGTGTGCTTGTCCTCTATCGGCGAGGGGTGTGTGGTTTGAAGCTGGGGGCGTGGCCTATCGCCATGGGGGCGTGGTTTGGAGCTGGGGGCGTGGCTTGTTGGCTTGGGGGCGTGGTATACAGCAGTGGGACTCAAAAATAGCAGATCTACAAGCTCGTAGAGCATAGTTCTACGAGCTTGTAGATCTGATATCGGCTGGGGTTGGGCGTGGCCTATCACCCCGGGGGGTGGGGTATGAAGCTGTGGGCGGGGGCCTGTCGGCTTGGAGGCGTGGTTTGAAGCTGGGGGCGTGGCTTATCGGCTTGGGGGCGTGGTTTACAGCAGTGGGACTCAGTAATAGCAGATCTACAAGCTCGTAGATCATAGCTCTACGAGCTTGTAGATCTGATATCGGCTGGGGGTGGGCGTGGCCTATCACCCCGGGGGGTGGGGTCTGAAGCTGTGGGCGGGGCCTATTGGCTTGGGGGCGTGGTTTCAAGCCGGGGGCGTGGCCTTTCCCCTTGGATTGGGGTTTTAAGCTGTGTGCTTGTCCTCTATCGGCGAGGGGGCTGTGGTTTGAAGCTGGGGGCGTGGCCTATCGCCATGGGGGCGTGGTTTGGAGCGGGGGGCGGGGCCTGTCGGCTTGGGGGCGTGGCCTTTCCCCTTGGATTGGGGTCTTAAGCCGTGTGCTTGTCCTCTATCGGCGAGGGGTGTGTGGTTTGAAGCTGGGGGCGTGGCCTATCGCCATGGGGATGTGGTTTGGAGCTGGGGGCGTGGCTTGTTGGCTTGGGGTCGTGGTATACAGCAGTGGGACTCAAAAATAGCAGATCTACAAGCTCGTAGAGCTATGCTCTACGAGCTTGTAGATCTGCTATTTTTTCGCCCCCAAGCCAATAGGCCCCGCCCACAGCTTCAGACCCCACCCCCCGGGGTGATAGGCCACGCCCACCCCCAGCCGATATCAGATCTACAAGCTCGTAGAGCTATGATCTACGAGCTTGTAGATCTGCTATTTTTGAGTCCCACTGCTGTAAAACACGCCCCCACGCCGATAAGCCACGCCCCCAGCTTCAAACCACGCCCCCAAGCCAATAGGCCCCGCCCACAGCTTCAGACCCCAGCCCCCGGGGTGATAGGCCACGCCCACCCCCAGCCGATATCAGATCTACAAGTTCGTAGAGCTATGATCTACGAGCTTGTAGATCTGCTATTTTTGAGTCCCACTGCTGTAAACCACGCCCCCAAGCCGACAGGCCACGCCCCCCGCTCCAAACCACGCCCCGATGGCGATAGGCCACGCCCCCAGCTTCAAACCACAGCCCCTCGCCCCAAGCCGACAGGCCACGTCCCCAGCACCAAACCACGCCCCCATGGCGATAGGCCACACCCCTAGCCTTAAACCACACCCCCCCTTGGCGATAGGCCACGCCCATAGCTCCAAACCACACCCCCTTGGTGATAGGCCAAGCCCACAGCTCCAAACCACTCCCCCCTCACCAATAGGCCACACCCCCGGCTCGAAACCACACCCCCAAGGTGATATGCCACGCCCACATAGTGGCTGGGGGAGGGGCCGGGGTTAATTGTTCGACCGATTGATCAATCGATTGGTAGAGATTAACATATTATTATACCATCCTGTAGGGGGAGGTAGAGAGTAACATATTATAATACCAGCCTTTAGGGGGAGGTAGAGAGTAACATAGTATAATACCAGCCTGTAGGGGGAGGTAGAGAGTAACATATTATAATACCAGCATGTAGGGGGAGGTATAGAGTAACATATTATAATACCAGCCTGTAGGGGGAGGTAGAGAGTAACATATTATAATACCAGCCTGTAGGGGGAGGTAGAGAGTCACATATTATAATACCAGCCTGTAGGGGGAGGTAGAGAGTAACATATTATAATACCAGCCTGTAGAGGGAGGTAGAGAGTCACATATTATAATACCAGCCTGTAGGGGGAGGTAGAGAGTAACATATTATAATACCAGCCTGTAGGGGGAGGTAGAGAGTAACATAGTATAATACCAGTCTCTAGGGGGAGGTAAAGAGTAACATATTATAATACCAGCCTCTAGGGGGAGGTAGAGAGTAACATATATAATTATACCAGCCTGTAGGGGGAGTTAGAGAGTAACATAGTATAATACCAGTCTGTAGGGGGAGGTAGAGAGTAAGATATTATAATACCAGCCTGTAGAGGGAGGTAGAGAGTAACATATTATAATACCAGCCTGTAGGGGGAGGTAGAGAGTAACATAGTATAATACCAGTCTGTAGGGGGAGGTAGAGAGTAACATATTATAATACCAGCCTGTAGAGGGAGGTAGAGAGTAACATATTATAATACCAGCCTGTAGGGGGAGGTAGAGAGTAACATATTATAATACCAGCCTGTAGGGGGAGGTAGAGAGTCACATATTATAATACCAACCTGTAGGGGGAGGTAGAGAGTAACATATTATAATACCAGCCTGTAGGGGGAGGTAGAGAGTAACATAGTATAATACGAGTCTCTAGGGGGAGGTAGAGAGTAACATATTATAATACCAGCCTCTAGGGGGAGGTAGAGAGTAACATATTATACCAGCCTGTAGGGGGAGGTAGAGAGTAACATAGTATAATACCAGTCTGTAGGGGGAGGTAGAGAGTAAGATATTATAATACCAGCCTGTAGAGGGAGGTAGAGAGTAACATATTATAATACCAGCCTGTAGGGGGAGGTAGAGAGTAATATAGTATAATACCAGTCTGTAGGGGGAGGTAGAGAGTAACATATTATAATACCAGCCTGTAGAGGGAGGTAGAGAGTAACATATTATAATACCAGCCTGTAGGGGGAGGTAGAGAGTAATTATTATAATACCAGCCTGTAGGGGGAGGTAGAGAGTCACATATTATAATACCAGCCTGTAGGGGGAGGTAGAGAGTCACATATTATAATACCAGCCTGTAGGGGGAGGTAGAGAGTCACATATTATAATACCAGCCTGTAGGGGGAGGTAGAGAGTAACATATTATAATACCAGCCTGTAGGGGGAGGTAGAGAGTCACATATTATAATACCAGCCTGTAGGGGTAGGTAGAGAGTAACATATTATAATACCAGCCTGTAGGGGGAGGTAGAGAGTAACATATTATAATACCAGCCTGTAGGGGGAGGTAGAGAGTAACATATTATAATACCAGCCTGTAGGGGGAGGTAGAGAGTCAAATATTATAATACCAGCCTGTAGGGGGAGGTAGAGAGTAACATATTATAATACCAGCCTGTAGGGGGAGGTAGAGAGTAACATATTATAATACCAGCCTGTAGGGGGAGGTAGAGAGTCACATATTATAATACGTATTTTTAAGAAAGTGGGTGTCAGTTTTGTCTGAAGGAAGGCATTAGGGCTCATGTATTTTGTGTTGGGCTCCTAAAACCCACTTTTAGAGACCTCACAAAGTCAGCAGCCACTTAGAATGTACTGGGAACAAGTTACAGGAAAGTGTCACAAAAGTGCTTATCTCAGCCTAAAAATGCTATTTTGACATTTTCCTGTAACTTGTTCCCAGTACATTCTAAGTGGCTGCTGACTTTGTGAGGTCTCTAAAAGTGGGTTTTAGGAGCCCAACACAAAATACATGAGCCCCAATGCCTTCCTTCATACAAAACTGACACCCACTTTCTTTAAAAAATCGTGGCTCAAAATGGCATTTTTGGGCTGAGATAAGCACTTTGGTGACATTTTCCTGTAACTTGTTCCCAGTACATTCTAAGTGGCTGCTGACTTTTTGAGGTCTCTAAAAGTGGGTTTTAGGAGCCCAACACAAAATACATGAGCCCTAATGCCTTCCTTCAGACAGAACTGACACCCACTTTCTTTAAAAAATCGTGGTTCAAAATAGCATTTTTGGGCTGAGATAAGCACTTTGGTGACATTTTCCTGTAACTTGTTCCCAGTACATTTTAAGTGGCTGCTGACTTTGTGAGGTCTGTAAAATTGGGTTTTAGGAGCCCAACACAAAATACATGAGCCCTAATGCCTTCCTTCAGACAGAACTGACACCCACTTTCTTTAAAAAATCGTGGTTCAAAATAGCATTTTTGGGCTGAGATAAGCACTTTGGTGACATTTTCCTGTAACTTGTTCCCAGTACATTTTAAGTGGCTGCTGACTTTGTGAGGTCTGTAAAATTGGGTTTTAGGAGCCCAACACAAAATACATGAGCCCTAATGCCTTCCTTCAGACAGAACTGACACCCACTTTCTTTAAAAAATCGTGGTTCAAAATAGCATTTTTGGGCTGAGATAAGCACTTTGGTGACATTTTCCTGTAACTTGTTCCCAGTACATTTTAAGTGGCTGCTGACTTTGTGAGGTCTGTAAAATTGGGTTTTAGGAGCCCAACACAAAATACATGAGCCCCAATGCCTTCCTTCATACAAAACTGACACCCACTTTCCTTAAAAAATCGTGGCTCAAAATGGCATTTTTGGGCTGAGATAAGCACTTTGGTGACATTTTCCTGTAACTTGTTCCCAGTACATTCTAAGTGGCTGCTGACTTTGTGAGGTCTCTAAAAGTGGGTTTTAGGAGCCCAACACAAAATACATGAGCCCTAATGCCTTCCTTCAGACAGAACTGACACCCACTTTCTTTAAAAAATCGTGGTTCAAAATAGCATTTTTGGGCTGAGATAAGCACTTTGGTGACATTTTCCTGTAACTTGTTCCCAGTACATTTTAAGTGGCTGCTGACTTTGTGAGGTCTGTAAAATTGGGTTTTAGGAGCCCAACACAAAATACATGAGCCCTAATGCCTTCTTTCAGACAAAACTGACTTCCACTTTCTTAAAAAAATCTTGGGTCAAAATAGCATTATTAGACTGAGATAAGCACTTTGGTGACATTTTCCTGTAACTTGTTCCCAGTACATTCTAAGTGGCTGCTGACTTTGTGAGGTCTCTAAAAGTGGGTTTTAGGAGCCCAACACAAAATACATGAGCCCTAATGCCTTCTTTCAGACAAAACTGACACCCACTTTCTTTAAAAAATCTTGGGTCAAAATAGCATTTTTAGACTGAGATAAGCACTTTGGTGACATTTTTCTGTAACTTGTTCCCAGTACATTCTAAGTGGCTGCTGACTTTGTGAGGTCTCTAAAAGTGGGTTTTAGGAGCCCAACACAAAATACATGAGCCCCAATGCCTTCCTTCAGACAAAACTGACACCCACTTTCTTTAAAAAATCGTGGCTCAAAATAGCATTTTTGGGCTGAGATAAGCACTTTGGTGACATTTTCCCCTACAGGCTGGTATTATAATATGTGACTCTCTACCTCCCCCTACAGGCTGGTATTATAATAGGTTACTCTCTACCTCCCCTACAGGCTGGTATTATAATATGTGACTCTCTACCTCCCCCTACAGGCTGGTACTATAATATGTTACTCTCTACCTCCCCCTACAGGCTGGTATTATAATATGTTACTCTCTACCTCCCCCTACAGGCTGGTATTATAATATGTTACTCTCTACCTCCCCCTACAGGCTGGTATTATAATATGTTACTCTCTACCTCCCTCTACAGGCTGGTATTATAATATGTTACTCTCTACCTCCCCCTACAGGCTGGTATTATAATATGTTACTCTCTACCTCCCCCTACAGGCTGGTATTATAATATGTTACTCTCTACCTCCCCTACAGGCTGTTATTATAATATGTGACTCTCTACCTCCCCCTACAGGCTGGTATTATAATATGTTACTCTCTACCTCCCCCTACAGGCTGGTATTATAATATGTGACTCTCTACCTCCCCCTACAGGCTGGTACTATAATATGTTACTCTCTACCTCCCCCTACAGGCTGGTATTATAATATGTTACTCTCTACCTCCCCCTACAGGCTGGTATTATAATATGTTACTCTCTACCTCCCCCTACAGGCTGGTATTATAATATGTTACTCTCTACCTCCCCCTACAGGCTGGTATTATAATATGTTACTCTCTACCTCCCCCTACAGGCTGGTATTATAATATGTTACTCTCTACCTCCTCCTACAGGCTGGTATTATAATATGTTACTCTCTACCTCCCCTACAGGCTGGTATTATAATATGTGACTCTCTACCTCCCCCTACAGGCTGGTATTATAATATGTTACTCTCTACCTCCCCCTACAGGCTGGTATTATAATATGTGACTCTCTACCTCCCCCTACAGGCTGGTATTATAATATGTGACTCTCTACCTCCCCCTACAGGCTGGTATTATAATATGTGACTCTCTACCTCCCCCTACAGGCTGGTATTATAATATGTTACTCTCTACCTCCCCCTACAGGTTGGTATTATAATATGTGACTCTCTACCTCCCCCTACAGGCTGGTATTATAATATGTTACTCTCTACCTCCCCCTACAGGCTGGTATTATAATATGTTACTCTCTACCTCCCCCTACAGGTTGGTATTATAATATGTGACTCTCTACCTCCCCCTACAGGCTGGTATAATAATATGTTACTCTCTACCAATCGATTGATCAATCGGTCGAACAATTAACCCCGGCCCCTCCCCCAGCCACTATGTGGGCGTGGCCTATCACCTTGGGGGTGTGGTTTCGAGCCGGGGGTGTGGCCTATTGGTGAGGGGGAAGTGGTTTGGGGCTGTGGGCTTGGCCTATCACCAAGGGGGTGTGGTTTGGAGCTATGGGCGTGGCCTATCGCCAAGGGGGTGTGGTTTAAGGCTAGGGGCGTAGCCTATCGACATGGTGGCGTGGTTTGGAGCTTGGGGCGTGGCCTGTCGGCTTGGGGCGAGGGGCTGTGGTTTGAAGCTGGGGGCGTGGCCTATCGCCATCGGGGCGTGGTTTGGAGCGGGGGGCGTGGCCTGTCGGCTTGGGGGCGTGGTTTACAGCAGTGGGACTCAAAAATAGCAGATCTACAAGCTCGTAGATCATAGCTCTACGAGCTTGTAGATCTGATATCGGCTGGGGTTGGGCGTGGCCTATCACCCCGGGGGGTGGGGTCTGAAGCTGGGGGCGTGGCTTATCGGCTTGGGGGCGTGGTTTACAGCAGTGGGACTCAAAAATAGCGGATCTACAAGCTCGTAGATCATAGCTCTACGAGCTTGTAGATCTGATATCGGCTGGGGGTGGGCGTGGCCTATCACCCCGGGGGATGGGGTCTGAAGCTCTGGGCGGGGCCTATTGGCTTGGGGGCGTGGTTTCAAGCTGGGGGCGTGGCCTTTCCCGTTGGATTGGGGTCTTAAGCCGTGTGCTTGTCCTCTATCGGCGAGGGGTGTGTGGTTTGAAGCTGGGGGCGTGGCCTATCGCCATGGGGGCATGGTTTGGAGCGGGGGGCGTGGCCTGTCGGCTTGGGGGCGTGGTTTACAGCAGTGGGACTCAAAAATAGCGGATCTACAAGCTCGTAGATCATAGCTCTACGAGCTTGTAGATCTGATATCGGCTGGGGGTGGGCGTGGCCTATCACCCCGGGGGGTGGGGTCTGAAGCTGTGGGCGGGGCCTATTGGCTTGGGGGCGTGGTTTCCAGCCGGGGGCGTGGCCTTTCCCCTTGGATTGGGGTCTTAAGCCGTGTGCTTGTCCTCTATCGGCGAGGGGTGTGTGGTTTGAAGCTGGGGGCGTGGCCTATCGCCATGGGGGCGTGGTTTGGAGCTGGGGGCGTGGCTTGTTGGCTTGGGGGCGTGGTATACAGCAGTGGGACTCAAAAATAGCAGATCTACAAGCTCGTAGAGCATAGTTCTACGAGCTTGTAGATCTGATATCGGCTGGGGTTGGGCGTGGCCTATCACCCCGGGGGGTGGGGTATGAAGCTGTGGGCGGGGGCCTGTCGGCTTGGAGGCGTGGTTTGAAGCTGGGGGCGTGGCTTATCGGCTTGGGGGCGTGGTTTACAGCAGTGGGACTCAGTAATAGCAGATCTACAAGCTCGTAGATCATAGCTCTACGAGCTTGTAGATCTGATATCGGCTGGGGGTGGGCGTGGCCTATCACCCCGGGGGGTGGGGTCTGAAGCTGTGGGCGGGGCCTATTGGCTTGGGGGCGTGGTTTCAAGCCGGGGGCGTGGCCTTTCCCCTTGGATTGGGGTTTTAAGCTGTGTGCTTGTCCTCTATCGGCGAGGGGGCTGTGGTTTGAAGCTGGGGGCGTGGCCTATCGCCATGGGGGCGTGGTTTGGAGCGGGGGGCGGGGCCTGTCGGCTTGGGGGCGTGGCCTTTCCCCTTGGATTGGGGTCTTAAGCCGTGTGCTTGTCCTCTATCGGCGAGGGGTGTGTGGTTTGAAGCTGGGGGCGTGGCCTATCGCCATGGGGATGTGGTTTGGAGCTGGGGGCGTGGCTTGTTGGCTTGGGGTCGTGGTATACAGCAGTGGGACTCAAAAATAGCAGATCTACAAGCTCGTAGAGCTATGCTCTACGAGCTTGTAGATCTGCTATTTTTTCGCCCCCAAGCCAATAGGCCCCGCCCACAGCTTCAGACCCCACCCCCCGGGGTGATAGGCCACGCCCACCCCCAGCCGATATCAGATCTACAAGCTCGTAGAGCTATGATCTACGAGCTTGTAGATCTGCTATTTTTGAGTCCCACTGCTGTAAAACACGCCCCCACGCCGATAAGCCACGCCCCCAGCTTCAAACCACGCCCCCAAGCCAATAGGCCCCGCCCACAGCTTCAGACCCCACCCCCCGGGGTGATAGGCCACGCCCACCCCCAGCCGATATCAGATCTACAAGTTCGTAGAGCTATGATCTACGAGCTTGTAGATCTGCTATTTTTGAGTCCCACTGCTGTAAACCACGCCCCCAAGCCGACAGGCCACGCCCCCCGCTCCAAACCACGCCCCGATGGCGATAGGCCACGCCCCCAGCTTCAAACCACAGCCCCTCGCCCCAAGCCGACAGGCCACGTCCCCAGCACCAAACCACGCCCCCATGGCGATAGGCCACACCCCTAGCCTTAAACCACACCCCCCCTTGGCGATAGGCCACGCCCATAGCTCCAAACCACACCCCCTTGGTGATAGGCCAAGCCCACAGCTCCAAACCACTCCCCCCTCACCAATAGGCCACACCCCCGGCTCGAAACCACACCCCCAAGGTGATATGCCACGCCCACATAGTGGCTGGGGGAGGGGCCGGGGTTAATTGTTCGACCGATTGATCAATCGATTGGTAGAGATTAACATATTATTATACCATCCTGTAGGGGGAGGTAGAGAGTAACATATTATAATACCAGCCTTTAGGGGGAGGTAGAGAGTAACATAGTATAATACCAGCCTGTAGGGGGAGGTAGAGAGTAACATATTATAATACCAGCATGTAGGGGGAGGTATAGAGTAACATATTATAATACCAGCCTGTAGGGGGAGGTAGAGAGTAACATATTATAATACCAGCCTGTAGGGGGAGGTAGAGAGTCACATATTATAATACCAGCCTGTAGGGGGAGGTAGAGAGTAACATATTATAATACCAGCCTGTAGAGGGAGGTAGAGAGTCACATATTATAATACCAGCCTGTAGGGGGAGGTAGAGAGTAACATATTATAATACCAGCCTGTAGGGGGAGGTAGAGAGTAACATAGTATAATACCAGTCTCTAGGGGGAGGTAAAGAGTAACATATTATAATACCAGCCTCTAGGGGGAGGTAGAGAGTAACATATATAATTATACCAGCCTGTAGGGGGAGTTAGAGAGTAACATAGTATAATACCAGTCTGTAGGGGGAGGTAGAGAGTAAGATATTATAATACCAGCCTGTAGAGGGAGGTAGAGAGTAACATATTATAATACCAGCCTGTAGGGGGAGGTAGAGAGTAACATAGTATAATACCAGTCTGTAGGGGGAGGTAGAGAGTAACATATTATAATACCAGCCTGTAGAGGGAGGTAGAGAGTAACATATTATAATACCAGCCTGTAGGGGGAGGTAGAGAGTAACATATTATAATACCAGCCTGTAGGGGGAGGTAGAGAGTCACATATTATAATACCAACCTGTAGGGGGAGGTAGAGTGGGATATGTGATACCAGCCTGTAGTAGGGGGAGGTAGAGAGTAACATAGTATAATACGAGTCTCTAGGGGGAGGTAGAGAGTAACATATTATAATACCAGCCTCTAGGGGGAGGTAGAGAGTAACATATTATACCAGCCTGTAGGGGGAGGTAGAGAGTAACATAGTATAATACCAGTCTGTAGGGGGAGGTAGAGAGTAAGATATTATAATACCAGCCTGTAGAGGGAGGTAGAGAGTAACATATTATAATACCAGCCTGTAGGGGGAGGTAGAGAGTAATATAGTATAATACCAGTCTGTAGGGGGAGGTAGAGAGTAACATATTATAATACCAGCCTGTAGAGGGAGGTAGAGAGTAACATATTATAATACCAGCCTGTAGGGGGAGGTAGAGAGTAATTATTATAATACCAGCCTGTAGGGGGAGGTAGAGAGTCACATATTATAATACCAGCCTGTAGGGGGAGGTAGAGAGTCACATATTATAATACCAGCCTGTAGGGGGAGGTAGAGAGTCACATATTATAATACCAGCCTGTAGGGGGAGGTAGAGAGTAACATATTATAATACCAGCCTGTAGGGGGAGGTAGAGAGTCACATATTATAATACCAGCCTGTAGGGGTAGGTAGAGAGTAACATATTATAATACCAGCCTGTAGGGGGAGGTAGAGAGTAACATATTATAATACCAGCCTGTAGGGGGAGGTAGAGAGTAACATATTATAATACCAGCCTGTAGGGGGAGGTAGAGAGTCAAATATTATAATACCAGCCTGTAGGGGGAGGTAGAGAGTAACATATTATAATACCAGCCTGTAGGGGGAGGTAGAGAGTAACATATTATAATACCAGCCTGTAGGGGGAGGTAGAGAGTCACATATTATAATACGTATTTTTAAGAAAGTGGGTGTCAGTTTTGTCTGAAGGAAGGCATTAGGGCTCATGTATTTTGTGTTGGGCTCCTAAAACCCACTTTTAGAGACCTCACAAAGTCAGCAGCCACTTAGAATGTACTGGGAACAAGTTACAGGAAAGTGTCACAAAAGTGCTTATCTCAGCCTAAAAATGCTATTTTGACATTTTCCTGTAACTTGTTCCCAGTACATTCTAAGTGGCTGCTGACTTTGTGAGGTCTCTAAAATTGGGTTTTAGGAGCCCAACACAAAATACATGAGCCCCAATGCCTTCCTTCATACAAAACTGACACCCACTTTCCTTAAAAAATCGTGGCTCAAAATGGCATTTTTGGGCTGAGATAAGCACTTTGGTGACATTTTCCTGTAACTTGTTCCCAGTACATTCTAAGTGGCTGCTGACTTTGTGAGGTCTCTAAAAGTGGGTTTTAGGAGCCCAACACAAAATACATGAGCCCTAATGCCTTCCTTCAGACAGAACTGACACCCACTTTCTTTAAAAAATCGTGGTTCAAAATAGCATTTTTGGGCTGAGATAAGCACTTTGGTGACATTTTCCTGTAACTTGTTCCCAGTACATTTTAAGTGGCTGCTGACTTTGTGAGGTCTGTAAAATTGGGTTTTAGGAGCCCAACACAAAATACATGAGCCCTAATGCCTTCTTTCAGACAAAACTGACTTCCACTTTCTTAAAAAAATCTTGGGTCAAAATAGCATTATTAGACTGAGATAAGCACTTTGGTGACATTTTCCTGTAACTTGTTCCCAGTACATTCTAAGTGGCTGCTGACTTTGTGAGGTCTCTAAAAGTGGGTTTTAGGAGCCCAACACAAAATACATGAGCCCTAATGCCTTCTTTCAGACAAAACTGACACCCACTTTCTTTAAAAAATCTTGGGTCAAAATAGCATTTTTAGACTGAGATAAGCACTTTGGTGACATTTTTCTGTAACTTGTTCCCAGTACATTCTAAGTGGCTGCTGACTTTGTGAGGTCTCTAAAAGTGGGTTTTAGGAGCCCAACACAAAATACATGAGCCCCAATGCCTTCCTTCAGACAAAACTGACACCCACTTTCTTTAAAAAATCGTGGCTCAAAATAGCATTTTTGGGCTGAGATAAGCACTTTGGTGACATTTTCCCCTACAGGCTGGTATTATAATATGTGACTCTCTACCTCCCCCTACAGGCTGGTATTATAATAGGTTACTCTCTACCTCCCCTACAGGCTGGTATTATAATATGTGACTCTCTACCTCCCCCTACAGGCTGGTACTATAATATGTTACTCTCTACCTCCCCCTACAGGCTGGTATTATAATATGTTACTCTCTACCTCCCCCTACAGGCTGGTATTATAATATGTTACTCTCTACCTCCCCCTACAGGCTGGTATTATAATATGTTACTCTCTACCTCCCTCTACAGGCTGGTATTATAATATGTTACTCTCTACCTCCCCCTACAGGCTGGTATTATAATATGTTACTCTCTACCTCCCCCTACAGGCTGGTATTATAATATGTTACTCTCTACCTCCCCTACAGGCTGTTATTATAATATGTGACTCTCTACCTCCCCCTACAGGCTGGTATTATAATATGTTACTCTCTACCTCCCCCTACAGGCTGGTATTATAATATGTGACTCTCTACCTCCCCCTACAGGCTGGTACTATAATATGTTACTCTCTACCTCCCCCTACAGGCTGGTATTATAATATGTTACTCTCTACCTCCCCCTACAGGCTGGTATTATAATATGTTACTCTCTACCTCCCCCTACAGGCTGGTATTATAATATGTTACTCTCTACCTCCCCCTACAGGCTGGTATTATAATATGTTACTCTCTACCTCCCCCTACAGGCTGGTATTATAATATGTTACTCTCTACCTCCTCCTACAGGCTGGTATTATAATATGTTACTCTCTACCTCCCCTACAGGCTGGTATTATAATATGTGACTCTCTACCTCCCCCTACAGGCTGGTATTATAATATGTTACTCTCTACCTCCCCCTACAGGCTGGTATTATAATATGTGACTCTCTACCTCCCCCTACAGGCTGGTATTATAATATGTGACTCTCTACCTCCCCCTACAGGCTGGTATTATAATATGTGACTCTCTACCTCCCCCTACAGGCTGGTATTATAATATGTTACTCTCTACCTCCCCCTACAGGTTGGTATTATAATATGTGACTCTCTACCTCCCCCTACAGGCTGGTATTATAATATGTTACTCTCTACCTCCCCCTACAGGCTGGTATTATAATATGTTACTCTCTACCTCCCCCTACAGGTTGGTATTATAATATGTGACTCTCTACCTCCCCCTACAGGCTGGTATAATAATATGTTACTCTCTACCAATCGATTGATCAATCGGTCGAACAATTAACCCCGGCCCCTCCCCCAGCCACTATGTGGGCGTGGCCTATCACCTTGGGGGTGTGGTTTCGAGCCGGGGGTGTGGCCTATTGGTGAGGGGGAAGTGGTTTGGGGCTGTGGGCTTGGCCTATCACCAAGGGGGTGTGGTTTGGAGCTATGGGCGTGGCCTATCGCCAAGGGGGTGTGGTTTAAGGCTAGGGGCGTAGCCTATCGACATGGTGGCGTGGTTTGGAGCTTGGGGCGTGGCCTGTCGGCTTGGGGCGAGGGGCTGTGGTTTGAAGCTGGGGGCGTGGCCTATCGCCATCGGGGCGTGGTTTGGAGCGGGGGGCGTGGCCTGTCGGCTTGGGGGCGTGGTTTACAGCAGTGGGACTCAAAAATAGCAGATCTACAAGCTCGTAGATCATAGCTCTACGAGCTTGTAGATCTGATATCGGCTGGGGTTGGGCGTGGCCTATCACCCCGGGGGGTGGGGTCTGAAGCTGGGGGCGTGGCTTATCGGCTTGGGGGCGTGGTTTACAGCAGTGGGACTCAAAAATAGCGGATCTACAAGCTCGTAGATCATAGCTCTACGAGCTTGTAGATCTGATATCGGCTGGGGGTGGGCGTGGCCTATCACCCCGGGGGATGGGGTCTGAAGCTCTGGGCGGGGCCTATTGGCTTGGGGGCGTGGTTTCAAGCTGGGGGCGTGGCCTTTCCCGTTGGATTGGGGTCTTAAGCCGTGTGCTTGTCCTCTATCGGCGAGGGGTGTGTGGTTTGAAGCTGGGGGCGTGGCCTATCGCCATGGGGGCATGGTTTGGAGCGGGGGGCGTGGCCTGTCGGCTTGGGGGCGTGGTTTACAGCAGTGGGACTCAAAAATAGCGGATCTACAAGCTCGTAGATCATAGCTCTACGAGCTTGTAGATCTGATATCGGCTGGGGGTGGGCGTGGCCTATCACCCCGGGGGGTGGGGTCTGAAGCTGTGGGCGGGGCCTATTGGCTTGGGGGCGTGGTTTCCAGCCGGGGGCGTGGCCTTTCCCCTTGGATTGGGGTCTTAAGCCGTGTGCTTGTCCTCTATCGGCGAGGGGTGTGTGGTTTGAAGCTGGGGGCGTGGCCTATCGCCATGGGGGCGTGGTTTGGAGCTGGGGGCGTGGCTTGTTGGCTTGGGGGCGTGGTATACAGCAGTGGGACTCAAAAATAGCAGATCTACAAGCTCGTAGAGCATAGTTCTACGAGCTTGTAGATCTGATATCGGCTGGGGTTGGGCGTGGCCTATCACCCCGGGGGGTGGGGTATGAAGCTGTGGGCGGGGGCCTGTCGGCTTGGAGGCGTGGTTTGAAGCTGGGGGCGTGGCTTATCGGCTTGGGGGCGTGGTTTACAGCAGTGGGACTCAGTAATAGCAGATCTACAAGCTCGTAGATCATAGCTCTACGAGCTTGTAGATCTGATATCGGCTGGGGGTGGGCGTGGCCTATCACCCCGGGGGGTGGGGTCTGAAGCTGTGGGCGGGGCCTATTGGCTTGGGGGCGTGGTTTCAAGCCGGGGGCGTGGCCTTTCCCCTTGGATTGGGGTTTTAAGCTGTGTGCTTGTCCTCTATCGGCGAGGGGGCTGTGGTTTGAAGCTGGGGGCGTGGCCTATCGCCATGGGGGCGTGGTTTGGAGCGGGGGGCGGGGCCTGTCGGCTTGGGGGCGTGGCCTTTCCCCTTGGATTGGGGTCTTAAGCCGTGTGCTTGTCCTCTATCGGCGAGGGGTGTGTGGTTTGAAGCTGGGGGCGTGGCCTATCGCCATGGGGATGTGGTTTGGAGCTGGGGGCGTGGCTTGTTGGCTTGGGGTCGTGGTATACAGCAGTGGGACTCAAAAATAGCAGATCTACAAGCTCGTAGAGCTATGCTCTACGAGCTTGTAGATCTGCTATTTTTTCGCCCCCAAGCCAATAGGCCCCGCCCACAGCTTCAGACCCCACCCCCCGGGGTGATAGGCCACGCCCACCCCCAGCCGATATCAGATCTACAAGCTCGTAGAGCTATGATCTACGAGCTTGTAGATCTGCTATTTTTGAGTCCCACTGCTGTAAAACACGCCCCCACGCCGATAAGCCACGCCCCCAGCTTCAAACCACGCCCCCAAGCCAATAGGCCCCGCCCACAGCTTCAGACCCCACCCCCCGGGGTGATAGGCCACGCCCACCCCCAGCCGATATCAGATCTACAAGTTCGTAGAGCTATGATCTACGAGCTTGTAGATCTGCTATTTTTGAGTCCCACTGCTGTAAACCACGCCCCCAAGCCGACAGGCCACGCCCCCCGCTCCAAACCACGCCCCGATGGCGATAGGCCACGCCCCCAGCTTCAAACCACAGCCCCTCGCCCCAAGCCGACAGGCCACGTCCCCAGCACCAAACCACGCCCCCATGGCGATAGGCCACACCCCTAGCCTTAAACCACACTCCCCCTTGGCGATAGGCCACGCCCATAGCTCCAAACCACACCCCCTTGGTGATAGGCCAAGCCCACAGCTCCAAACCACTCCCCCCTCACCAATAGGCCACACCCCCGGCTCGAAACCACACCCCCAAGGTGATATGCCACGCCCACATAGTGGCTGGGGGAGGGGCCGGGGTTAATTGTTCGACCGATTGATCAATCGATTGGTAGAGATTAACATATTATTATACCATCCTGTAGGGGGAGGTAGAGAGTAACATATTATAATACCAGCCTTTAGGGGGAGGTAGAGAGTAACATAGTATAATACCAGCCTGTAGGGGGAGGTAGAGAGTAACATATTATAATACCAGCATGTAGGGGGAGGTATAGAGTAACATATTATAATACCAGCCTGTAGGGGGAGGTAGAGAGTAACATATTATAATACCAGCCTGTAGGGGGAGGTAGAGAGTCACATATTATAATACCAGCCTGTAGGGGGAGGTAGAGAGTAACATATTATAATACCAGCCTGTAGAGGGAGGTAGAGAGTCACATATTATAATACCAGCCTGTAGGGGGAGGTAGAGAGTAACATATTATAATACCAGCCTGTAGGGGGAGGTAGAGAGTAACATAGTATAATACCAGTCTCTAGGGGGAGGTAAAGAGTAACATATTATAATACCAGCCTCTAGGGGGAGGTAGAGAGTAACATATATAATTATACCAGCCTGTAGGGGGAGTTAGAGAGTAACATAGTATAATACCAGTCTGTAGGGGGAGGTAGAGAGTAAGATATTATAATACCAGCCTGTAGAGGGAGGTAGAGAGTAACATATTATAATACCAGCCTGTAGGGGGAGGTAGAGAGTAACATAGTATAATACCAGTCTGTAGGGGGAGGTAGAGAGTAACATATTATAATACCAGCCTGTAGAGGGAGGTAGAGAGTAACATATTATAATACCAGCCTGTAGGGGGAGGTAGAGAGTAACATATTATAATACCAGCCTGTAGGGGGAGGTAGAGAGTCACATATTATAATACCAACCTGTAGGGGGAGGTAGAGAGTAACATATTATAATACCAGCCTGTAGGGGGAGGTAGAGAGTAACATAGTATAATACGAGTCTCTAGGGGGAGGTAGAGAGTAACATATTATAATACCAGCCTCTAGGGGGAGGTAGAGAGTAACATATTATACCAGCCTGTAGGGGGAGGTAGAGAGTAACATAGTATAATACCAGTCTGTAGGGGGAGGTAGAGAGTAAGATATTATAATACCAGCCTGTAGAGGGAGGTAGAGAGTAACATATTATAATACCAGCCTGTAGGGGGAGGTAGAGAGTAATATAGTATAATACCAGTCTGTAGGGGGAGGTAGAGAGTAACATATTATAATACCAGCCTGTAGAGGGAGGTAGAGAGTAACATATTATAATACCAGCCTGTAGGGGGAGGTAGAGAGTAATTATTATAATACCAGCCTGTAGGGGGAGGTAGAGAGTCACATATTATAATACCAGCCTGTAGGGGGAGGTAGAGAGTCACATATTATAATACCAGCCTGTAGGGGGAGGTAGAGAGTCACATATTATAATACCAGCCTGTAGGGGGAGGTAGAGAGTAACATATTATAATACCAGCCTGTAGGGGGAGGTAGAGAGTCACATATTATAATACCAGCCTGTAGGGGTAGGTAGAGAGTAACATATTATAATACCAGCCTGTAGGGGGAGGTAGAGAGTAACATATTATAATACCAGCCTGTAGGGGGAGGTAGAGAGTAACATATTATAATACCAGCCTGTAGGGGGAGGTAGAGAGTCAAATATTATAATACCAGCCTGTAGGGGGAGGTAGAGAGTAACATATTATAATACCAGCCTGTAGGGGGAGGTAGAGAGTAACATATTATAATACCAGCCTGTAGGGGGAGGTAGAGAGTCACATATTATAATACGTATTTTTAAGAAAGTGGGTGTCAGTTTTGTCTGAAGGAAGGCATTAGGGCTCATGTATTTTGTGTTGGGCTCCTAAAACCCACTTTTAGAGACCTCACAAAGTCAGCAGCCACTTAGAATGTACTGGGAACAAGTTACAGGAAAGTGTCACAAAAGTGCTTATCTCAGCCTAAAAATGCTATTTTGACATTTTCCTGTAACTTGTTCCCAGTACATTCTAAGTGGCTGCTGACTTTGTGAGGTCTCTAAAAGTGGGTTTTAGGAGCCCAACACAAAATACATGAGCCCCAATGCCTTCCTTCATACAAAACTGACACCCACTTTCCTTAAAAAATCGTGGCTCAAAATGGCATTTTTGGGCTGAGATAAGCACTTTGGTGACATTTTCCTGCAACTTGTTCCCAGTACATTCTAAGTGGCTGCTGACTTTGTGAGGTCTCTAAAAGTGGGTTTTAGGAGCCCAACACAAAATACATGAGCCCTAATGCCTTCCTTCAGACAGAACTGACACCCACTTTCTTTAAAAAATCGTGGTTCAAAATAGCATTTTTGGGCTGAGATAAGCACTTTGGTGACATTTTCCTGTAACTTGTTCCCAGTACATTTTAAGTGGCTGCTGACTTTGTGAGGTCTGTAAAATTGGGTTTTAGGAGCCCAACACAAAATACATGAGCCCTAATGCCTTCTTTCAGACAAAACTGACTTCCACTTTCTTAAAAAAAATCTTGGGTCAAAATAGCATTATTAGACTGAGATAAGCACTTTGGTGACATTTTCCTGTAACTTGTTCCCAGTACATTCTAAGTGGCTGCTGACTTTGTGAGGTCTCTAAAAGTGGGTTTTAGGAGCCCAACACAAAATACATGAGCCCCAATGCCTTCCTTCATACAAAACTGACACCCACTTTCCTTAAAAAATCGTGGCTCAAAATGGCATTTTTGGGCTGAGATAAGCACTTTGGTGACATTTTCCTGTAACTTGTTCCCAGTACATTCTAAGTGGCTGCTGACTTTGTGAGGTCTCTAAAAGTGGGTTTTAGGAGCCCAACACAAAATACATGAGCCCCAATGCCTTCCTTCAGACAAAACTGACACCCACTTTCTTTAAAAAATCGTGGCTCAAAATAGCATTTTTGGGCTGAGATAAGCACTTTGGTGACATTTTCCCCTACAGGCTGGTATTATAATATGTGACTCTCTACCTCCCCCTACAGGCTGGTATTATAATAGGTTACTCTCTACCTCCCCTACAGGCTGGTATTATAATATGTGACTCTCTACCTCCCCCTACAGGCTGGTACTATAATATGTTACTCTCTACCTCCCCCTACAGGCTGGTATTATAATATGTTACTCTCTACCTCCCCCTACAGGCTGGTATTATAATATGTTACTCTCTACCTCCCCCTACAGGCTGGTATTATAATATGTTACTCTCTACCTCCCTCTACAGGCTGGTATTATAATATGTTACTCTCTACCTCCCCCTACAGGCTGGTATTATAATATGTTACTCTCTACCTCCCCCTACAGGCTGGTATTATAATATGTGACTCTCTACCTCCCCCTACAGGCTGGTACTATAATATGTTACTCTCTACCTCCCCCTACAGGCTGGTATTATAATATGTTACTCTCTACCTCCCCCTACAGGCTGGTATTATAATATGTTACTCTCTACCTCCCCCTACAGGCTGGTATTATAATATGTTACTCTCTACCTCCCCCTACAGGCTGGTATTATAATATGTTACTCTCTACCTCCCCCTACAGGCTGGTATTATAATATGTTACTCTCTACCTCCTCCTACAGGCTGGTATTATAATATGTTACTCTCTACCTCCCCTACAGGCTGGTATTATAATATGTGACTCTCTACCTCCCCCTACAGGCTGGTATTATAATATGTTACTCTCTACCTCCCCCTACAGGCTGGTATTATAATATGTGACTCTCTACCTCCCCCTACAGGCTGGTATTATAATATGTGACTCTCTACCTCCCCCTACAGGCTGGTATTATAATATGTGACTCTCTACCTCCCCCTACAGGCTGGTATTATAATATGTTACTCTCTACCTCCCCCTACAGGTTGGTATTATAATATGTGACTCTCTACCTCCCCCTACAGGCTGGTATTATAATATGTTACTCTCTACCTCCCCCTACAGGCTGGTATTATAATATGTTACTCTCTACCTCCCTCTACAGGCTGGTATTATAATATCTTACTCTCTACCTCCCCCTACAGACTGGTATTATACTATGTTACTCTTTACCTCCCCCTACAGGCTGGTATAATAATATGTTACTCTCTACCTCCCCCTAGAGGCTGGTATTATAATATGTTACTCTCTACCTCCCCCTAGAGACTGGTATTATACTATGTTACTCTCTACCTCCCCCTACAGGCTGGTATTATAATATGTTACTCTCTACCTCCCCCTACAGGTTGGTATTATAATATGTGACTCTCTACCTCCCCCTACAGGCTGGTATTATAATATGTTACTCTCTACCTCCCTCTACAGGCTGGTATTATAATATCTTACTCTCTACCTCCCCCTACAGACTGGTATTATACTATGTTACTCTTTACCTCCCCCTACAGGCTGGTATAATAATATGTTACTCTCTACCTCCCCCTAGAGGCTGGTATTATAATATGTTACTCTCTACCTCCCCCTAGAGACTGGTATTATACTATGTTACTCTCTACCTCCCCCTACAGGCTGGTATTATAATATGTTACTCTCTACCTCCCCCTACAGGTTGGTATTATAATATGTGACTCTCTACCTCCCCCTACAGGCTGGTATTATAATATGTTACTCTCTACCTCCCCCTACAGGCTGGTATAATAATATGTTACTCTCTACCAATCGATTGATCAATCGGTCGAACAATTAACCCCGGCCCCTCCCCCAGCCACTATGTGGGCGTGGCCTATCACCTTGGGGGTGTGGTTTCGAGCCGGGGGTGTGGCCTATTGGTGAGGGGGAAGTGGTTTGGGGCTGTGGGCTTGGCCTATCACCAAGGGGGTGTGGTTTGGAGCTATGGGCGTGGCCTATCGCCAAGGGGGTGTGGTTTAAGGCTAGGGGCGTAGCCTATCGACATGGTGGCGTGGTTTGGAGCTTGGGGCGTGGCCTGTCGGCTTGGGGCGAGGGGCTGTGGTTTGAAGCTGGGGGCGTGGCCTATCGCCATCGGGGCGTGGTTTGGAGCGGGGGGCGTGGCCTGTCGGCTTGGGGGCGTGGTTTACAGCAGTGGGACTCAAAAATAGCAGATCTACAAGCTCGTAGATCATAGCTCTACGAGCTTGTAGATCTGATATCGGCTGGGGTTGGGCGTGGCCTATCACCCCGGGGGGTGGGGTCTGAAGCTGGGGGCGTGGCTTATCGGCTTGGGGGCGTGGTTTACAGCAGTGGGACTCAAAAATAGCGGATCTACAAGCTCGTAGATCATAGCTCTACGAGCTTGTAGATCTGATATCGGCTGGGGGTGGGCGTGGCCTATCACCCCGGGGGATGGGGTCTGAAGCTCTGGGCGGGGCCTATTGGCTTGGGGGCGTGGTTTCAAGCTGGGGGCGTGGCCTTTCCCGTTGGATTGGGGTCTTAAGCCGTGTGCTTGTCCTCTATCGGCGAGGGGTGTGTGGTTTGAAGCTGGGGGCGTGGCCTATCGCCATGGGGGCATGGTTTGGAGCGGGGGGCGTGGCCTGTCGGCTTGGGGGCGTGGTTTACAGCAGTGGGACTCAAAAATAGCGGATCTACAAGCTCGTAGATCATAGCTCTACGAGCTTGTAGATCTGATATCGGCTGGGGGTGGGCGTGGCCTATCACCCCGGGGGGTGGGGTCTGAAGCTGTGGGCGGGGCCTATTGGCTTGGGGGCGTGGTTTCCAGCCGGGGGCGTGGCCTTTCCCCTTGGATTGGGGTCTTAAGCCGTGTGCTTGTCCTCTATCGGCGAGGGGTGTGTGGTTTGAAGCTGGGGGCGTGGCCTATCGCCATGGGGGCGTGGTTTGGAGCTGGGGGCGTGGCTTGTTGGCTTGGGGGCGTGGTATACAGCAGTGGGACTCAAAAATAGCAGATCTACAAGCTCGTAGAGCATAGTTCTACGAGCTTGTAGATCTGATATCGGCTGGGGTTGGGCGTGGCCTATCACCCCGGGGGGTGGGGTATGAAGCTGTGGGCGGGGGCCTGTCGGCTTGGAGGCGTGGTTTGAAGCTGGGGGCGTGGCTTATCGGCTTGGGGGCGTGGTTTACAGCAGTGGGACTCAGTAATAGCAGATCTACAAGCTCGTAGATCATAGCTCTACGAGCTTGTAGATCTGATATCGGCTGGGGGTGGGCGTGGCCTATCACCCCGGGGGGTGGGGTCTGAAGCTGTGGGCGGGGCCTATTGGCTTGGGGGCGTGGTTTCAAGCCGGGGGCGTGGCCTTTCCCCTTGGATTGGGGTTTTAAGCTGTGTGCTTGTCCTCTATCGGCGAGGGGGCTGTGGTTTGAAGCTGGGGGCGTGGCCTATCGCCATGGGGGCGTGGTTTGGAGCGGGGGGCGGGGCCTGTCGGCTTGGGGGCGTGGCCTTTCCCCTTGGATTGGGGTCTTAAGCCGTGTGCTTGTCCTCTATCGGCGAGGGGTGTGTGGTTTGAAGCTGGGGGCGTGGCCTATCGCCATGGGGATGTGGTTTGGAGCTGGGGGCGTGGCTTGTTGGCTTGGGGTCGTGGTATACAGCAGTGGGACTCAAAAATAGCAGATCTACAAGCTCGTAGAGCTATGCTCTACGAGCTTGTAGATCTGCTATTTTTTCGCCCCCAAGCCAATAGGCCCCGCCCACAGCTTCAGACCCCACCCCCCGGGGTGATAGGCCACGCCCACCCCCAGCCGATATCAGATCTACAAGCTCGTAGAGCTATGATCCACGAGCTTGTAGATCTGCTATTTTTGAGTCCCACTGCTGTAAAACACGCCCCCACGCCGATAAGCCACGCCCCCAGCTTCAAACCACGCCCCCAAGCCAATAGGCCCCGCCCACAGCTTCAGACCCCACCCCCCGGGGTGATAGGCCACGCCCACCCCCAGCCGATATCAGATCTACAAGTTCGTAGAGCTATGATCTACGAGCTTGTAGATCTGCTATTTTTGAGTCCCACTGCTGTAAACCACGCCCCCAAGCCGACAGGCCACGCCCCCCGCTCCAAACCACGCCCCGATGGCGATAGGCCACGCCCCCAGCTTCAAACCACAGCCCCTCGCCCCAAGCCGACAGGCCACGTCCCCAGCACCAAACCACGCCCCCATGGCGATAGGCCACACCCCTAGCCTTAAACCACACCCCCCCTTGGCGATAGGCCACGCCCATAGCTCCAAACCACACCCCCTTGGTGATAGGCCAAGCCCACAGCTCCAAACCACTCCCCCCTCACCAATAGGCCACACCCCCGGCTCGAAACCACACCCCCAAGGTGATATGCCACGCCCACATAGTGGCTGGGGGAGGGGCCGGGGTTAATTGTTCGACCGATTGATCAATCGATTGGTAGAGATTAACATATTATTATACCATCCTGTAGGGGGAGGTAGAGAGTAACATATTATAATACCAGCCTTTAGGGGGAGGTAGAGAGTAACATAGTATAATACCAGCCTGTAGGGGGAGGTAGAGAGTAACATATTATAATACCAGCATGTAGGGGGAGGTATAGAGTAACATATTATAATACCTGCCTGTATGGGGAGGTAGAGAGTAACATATTATAATACCAGCCTGTAGGGGGAGGTAGAGAGTCACATATTATAATACCAGCCTGTAGGGGGAGGTAGAGAGTAACATATTATAATACCAGCCTGTAGAGGGAGGTAGAGAGTCACATATTATAATACCAGCCTGTAGGGGGAGGTAGAGAGTAACATATTATAATACCAGCCTGTAGGGGGAGGTAGAGAGTAACATAGTATAATACCAGTCTCTAGGGGGAGGTAAAGAGTAACATATTATAATACCAGCCTCTAGGGGGAGGTAGAGAGTAACATATATAATTATACCAGCCTGTAGGGGGAGTTAGAGAGTAACATAGTATAATACCAGTCTGTAGGGGGAGGTAGAGAGTAAGATATTATAATACCAGCCTGTAGAGGGAGGTAGAGAGTAACATATTATAATACCAGCCTGTAGGGGGAGGTAGAGAGTAACATAGTATAATACCAGTCTGTAGGGGGAGGTAGAGAGTAACATATTATAATACCAGCCTGTAGAGGGAGGTAGAGAGTAACATATTATAATACCAGCCTGTAGGGGGAGGTAGAGAGTAACATATTATAATACCAGCCTGTAGGGGGAGGTAGAGAGTCACATATTATAATACCAACCTGTAGGGGGAGGTAGAGAGTAACATATTATAATACCAGCCTGTAGGGGGAGGTAGAGAGTAACATAGTATAATACGAGTCTCTAGGGGGAGGTAGAGAGTAACATATTATAATACCAGCCTCTAGGGGGAGGTAGAGAGTAACATATTATACCAGCCTGTAGGGGGAGGTAGAGAGTAACATAGTATAATACCAGTCTGTAGGGGGAGGTAGAGAGTAAGATATTATAATACCAGCCTGTAGAGGGAGGTAGAGAGTAACATATTATAATACCAGCCTGTAGGGGGAGGTAGAGAGTAATATAGTATAATACCAGTCTGTAGGGGGAGGTAGAGAGTAACATATTATAATACCAGCCTGTAGAGGGAGGTAGAGAGTAACATATTATAATACCAGCCTGTAGGGGGAGGTAGAGAGTAATTATTATAATACCAGCCTGTAGGGGGAGGTAGAGAGTCACATATTATAATACCAGCCTGTAGGGGGAGGTAGAGAGTCACATATTATAATACCAGCCTGTAGGGGGAGGTAGAGAGTCACATATTATAATACCAGCCTGTAGGGGGAGGTAGAGAGTAACATATTATAATACCAGCCTGTAGGGGGAGGTAGAGAGTCACATATTATAATACCAGCCTGTAGGGGTAGGTAGAGAGTAACATATTATAATACCAGCCTGTAGGGGGAGGTAGAGAGTAACATATTATAATACCAGCCTGTAGGGGGAGGTAGAGAGTAACATATTATAATACCAGCCTGTAGGGGGAGGTAGAGAGTCAAATATTATAATACCAGCCTGTAGGGGGAGGTAGAGAGTAACATATTATAATACCAGCCTGTAGGGGGAGGTAGAGAGTAACATATTATAATACCAGCCTGTAGGGGGAGGTAGAGAGTCACATATTATAATACGTATTTTTAAGAAAGTGGGTGTCAGTTTTGTCTGAAGGAAGGCATTAGGGCTCATGTATTTTGTGTTGGGCTCCTAAAACCCACTTTTAGAGACCTCACAAAGTCAGCAGCCACTTAGAATGTACTGGGAACAAGTTACAGGAAAGTGTCACAAAAGTGCTTATCTCAGCCTAAAAATGCTATTTTGACATTTTCCTGTAACTTGTTCCCAGTACATTCTAAGTGGCTGCTGACTTTGTGAGGTCTCTAAAAGTGGGTTTTAGGAGCCCAACACAAAATACATGAGCCCCAATGCCTTCCTTCATACAAAACTGACACCCACTTTCCTTAAAAAATCGTGGCTCAAAATGGCATTTTTGGGCTGAGATAAGCACTTTGGTGACATTTTCCTGCAACTTGTTCCCAGTACATTCTAAGTGGCTGCTGACTTTGTGAGGTCTCTAAAAGTGGGTTTTAGGAGCCCAACACAAAATACATGAGCCCTAATGCCTTCTTTCAGACAAAACTGACTTCCACTTTCTTAAAAAAATCTTGGGTCAAAATAGCATTATTAGACTGAGATAAGCACTTTGGTGACATTTTCCTGTAACTTGTTCCCAGTACATTCTAAGTGGCTGCTGACTTTGTGAGGTCTCTAAAAGTGGGTTTTAGGAGCCCAACACAAAATACATGAGCCCCAATGCCTTCCTTCATACAAAACTGACACCCAATTTCCTTAAAAAATCGTGGTTCAAAATAGCATTTTTGGGCTGAGATAAGCACTTTGGTGACATTTTCCTGTAACTTGTTCCCAGTACATTTTAAGTGGCTGCTGACTTTGTGAGGTCTGTAAAATTGGGTTTTAGGAGCCCAACACAAAATACATGAGCCCTAATGCCTTCTTTCAGACAAAACTGACTTCCACTTTCTTAAAAAAATCTTGGGTCAAAATAGCATTATTAGACTGAGATAAGCACTTTGGTGACATTTTCCTGCAACTTGTTCCCAGTACATTCTAAGTGGCTGCTGACTTTGTGAGGTCTCTAAAAGTGGGTTTTAGGAGCCCAACACAAAATACATGAGCCCTAATGCCTTCCTTCAGACAGAACTGACACCCACTTTCTTTAAAAAATCGTGGTTCAAAATAGCATTTTTGGGCTGAGATAAGCACTTTGGTGACATTTTCCTGTAACTTGTTCCCAGTACACTTTAAGTGGCTGCTGACTTTGTGAGGTCTGTAAAATTGGGTTTTAGGAGCCCAACACAAAATACATGAGCCCTAATGCCATCTTTCAGACAAAACTGACTTCCACTTTCTTAAAAAAATCTTGGGTCAAAATAGCATTATTAGACTGAGATAAGCACTTTGGTGACATTTTCCTGTAACTTGTTCCCAGTACATTCTAAGTGGCTGCTGACTTTGTGAGGTCTCTAAAAGTGGGTTTTAGGAGCCCAACACAAAATACATGAGCCCCAATGCCTTCCTTCATACAAAACTGACACCCACTTTCCTTAAAAAATCGTGGCTCAAAATGGCATTTTTGGGCTGAGATAAGCACTTTGGTGACATTTTCCTGTAACTTGTTCCCAGTACATTCTAAGTGGCTGCTGACTTTGTGAGGTCTCTAAAAGTGGGTTTTAGGAGCCCAACACAAAATACATGAGCCCTAATGCCTTCCTTCAGACAGAACTGACACCCACTTTCTTTAAAAAATCGTGGTTCAAAATAGCATTTTTGGGCTGAGATAAGCACTTTGGTGACATTTTCCTGTAACTTGTTCCCAGTACATTTTAAGTGGCTGCTGACTTTGTGAGGACTGTAAAATTGGGTTTTAGGAGCCCAACACAAAATACATGAGCCCTAATGCCTTCTTTCAGACAAAACTGACTTCCACTTTCTTAAAAAAATCTTGGGTCAAAATAGCATTATTAGACTGAGATAAGCACTTTGGTGACATTTTCCTGTAACTTGTTCCCAGTACATTCTAAGTGGCTGCTGACTTTGTGAGGTCTCTAAAAGTGGGTTTTAGGAGCCCAACAGAAAATACATGAGCCCGAATGCCTTCTTTCAGACAAAACTGACACCCACTTTCTTTAAAAAATCTTGGGTCAAAATAGCATTTTTAGACTGAGATAAGCACTTTGGTGACATTTTCCTGTAACTTGTTCCCAGTACATTCTAAGTGGCTGCTGACTTTGTGAGGTCTCTAAAAGTGGGTTTTAGGAGCCCCACACAAAATACATGAGCCCCAATGCCTTCCTTCAGACAAAACTGACACCCACTTTCTTTAAAAAATCGTGGCTCAAAATAGCATTTTTGGGCTGAGATAAGCACTTTGGTGACATTTTCCCCTACAGGCTGGTATTATAATATGTGACTCTCTACCTCCCCCTACAGGCTGGTATTATAATAGGTTACTCTCTACCTCCCCTACAGGCTGGTATTATAATATGTGACTCTCTACCTCCCCCTACAGGCTGGTACTATAATATGTTACTCTCTACCTCCCCCTACAGGCTGGTATTATAATATGTTACTCTCTACCTCCCCCTACAGGCTGGTATTATAATATGTTACTCTCTACCTCCCCCTACAGGCTGGTATTATAATATGTTACTCTCTACCTCCCTCTACAGGCTGGTATTATAATATGTTACTCTCTACCTCCCCCTACAGGCTGGTATTATAATATGTTACTCTCTACCTCCCCCTACAGGCTGGTATTATAATATGTTACTCTCTACCTCCCCTACAGGCTGGTATTATAATATGTGACTCTCTACCTCCCCCTACAGGCTGGTATTATAATATGTGACTCTCTACCTCCCCCTACAGGCTGGTATTATAATATGTGACTCTCTACCTCCCCCTACAGGCTGGTATTATAATATGTGACTCTCTACCTCCCCCTACAGGCTGGTATTATAATATGTGACTCTCTACCTCCCCCTACAGGCTGGTATTATAATATGTTACTCTCTACCTCCCCCTACAGGTTGGTATTATAATATGTGACTCTCTACCTCCCCCTACAGGCTGGTATTATAATATGTTACTCTCTACCTCCCCCTACAGGCTGGTATTATAATATGTTACTCTCTACCTCCCTCTACAGGCTGGTATTATAATATCTTACTCTCTACCTCCCCCTACAGACTGGTATTATACTATGTTACTCTTTACCTCCCCCTACAGGCTGGTATAATAATATGTTACTCTCTACCTCCCCCTAGAGGCTGGTATTATAATATGTTACTCTCTACCTCCCCCTAGAGACTGGTATTATACTATGTTACTCTCTACCTCCCCCTACAGGCTGGTATTATAATATGTTACTCTCTACCTCCCCCTACAGGTTGGTATTATAATATGTGACTCTCTACCTCCCCCTACAGGCTGGTATTATAATATGTTACTCTCTACCTCCCCCTACAGGCTGGTATAATAATATGTTACTCTCTACCAATCGATTGATCAATCGGTCGAACAATTAACCCCGGCCCCTCCCCCAGCCACTATGTGGGCGTGGCCTATCACCTTGGGGGTGTGGTTTCGAGCCGGGGGTGTGGCCTATTGGTGAGGGGGAAGTGGTTTGGGGCTGTGGGCTTGGCCTATCACCAAGGGGGTGTGGTTTGGAGCTATGGGCGTGGCCTATCGCCAAGGGGGTGTGGTTTAAGGCTAGGGGCGTAGCCTATCGACATGGTGGCGTGGTTTGGAGCTTGGGGCGTGGCCTGTCGGCTTGGGGCGAGGGGCTGTGGTTTGAAGCTGGGGGCGTGGCCTATCGCCATCGGGGCGTGGTTTGGAGCGGGGGGCGTGGCCTGTCGGCTTGGGGGCGTGGTTTACAGCAGTGGGACTCAAAAATAGCAGATCTACAAGCTCGTAGATCATAGCTCTACGAGCTTGTAGATCTGATATCGGCTGGGGTTGGGCGTGGCCTATCACCCCGGGGGATGGGGTCTGAAGCTCTGGGCGGGGCCTATTGGCTTGGGGGCGTGGTTTCAAGCTGGGGGCGTGGCCTTTCCCGTTGGATTGGGGTCTTAAGCCGTGTGCTTGTCCTCTATCGGCGAGGGGTGTGTGGTTTGAAGCTGGGGGCGTGGCCTATCGCCATGGGGGCATGGTTTGGAGCGGGGGGCGTGGCCTGTCGGCTTGGGGGCGTGGTTTACAGCAGTGGGACTCAAAAATAGCGGATCTACAAGCTCGTAGATCATAGCTCTACGAGCTTGTAGATCTGATATCGGCTGGGGGTGGGCGTGGCCTATCACCCCGGGGGGTGGGGTCTGAAGCTGTGGGCGGGGCCTATTGGCTTGGGGGCGTGGTTTCCAGCCGGGGGCGTGGCCTTTCCCCTTGGATTGGGGTCTTAAGCCGTGTGCTTGTCCTCTATCGGCGAGGGGTGTGTGGTTTGAAGCTGGGGGCGTGGCCTATCGCCATGGGGGCGTGGTTTGGAGCTGGGGGCGTGGCTTGTTGGCTTGGGGGCGTGGTATACAGCAGTGGGACTCAAAAATAGCAGATCTACAAGCTCGTAGAGCATAGTTCTACGAGCTTGTAGATCTGATATCGGCTGGGGTTGGGCGTGGCCTATCACCCCGGGGGGTGGGGTATGAAGCTGTGGGCGGGGGCCTGTCGGCTTGGAGGCGTGGTTTGAAGCTGGGGGCGTGGCTTATCGGCTTGGGGGCGTGGTTTACAGCAGTGGGACTCAGTAATAGCAGATCTACAAGCTCGTAGATCATAGCTCTACGAGCTTGTAGATCTGATATCGGCTGGGGGTGGGCGTGGCCTATCACCCCGGGGGGTGGGGTCTGAAGCTGTGGGCGGGGCCTATTGGCTTGGGGGCGTGGTTTCAAGCCGGGGGCGTGGCCTTTCCCCTTGGATTGGGGTTTTAAGCTGTGTGCTTGTCCTCTATCGGCGAGGGGGCTGTGGTTTGAAGCTGGGGGCGTGGCCTATCGCCATGGGGGCGTGGTTTGGAGCGGGGGGCGGGGCCTGTCGGCTTGGGGGCGTGGCCTTTCCCCTTGGATTGGGGTCTTAAGCCGTGTGCTTGTCCTCTATCGGCGAGGGGTGTGTGGTTTGAAGCTGGGGGCGTGGCCTATCGCCATGGGGATGTGGTTTGGAGCTGGGGGCGTGGCTTGTTGGCTTGGGGTCGTGGTATACAGCAGTGGGACTCAAAAATAGCAGATCTACAAGCTGAGCTTGTAGATCTGCTATTTTTTCGCCCCCAAGCCAATAGGCCCCGCCCACAGCTTCAGACCCCACCCCCCGGGGTGATAGGCCACGCCCACCCCCAGCCGATATCAGATCTACAAGCTCGTAGAGCTATGATCCACGAGCTTGTAGATCTGCTATTTTTGAGTCCCACTGCTGTAAAACACGCCCCCACGCCGATAAGCCACGCCCCCAGCTTCAAACCACGCCCCCAAGCCAATAGGCCCCGCCCACAGCTTCAGACCCCACCCCCCGGGGTGATAGGCCACGCCCACCCCCAGCCGATATCAGATCTACAAGTTCGTAGAGCTATGATCTACGAGCTTGTAGATCTGCTATTTTTGAGTCCCACTGCTGTAAACCACGCCCCCAAGCCGACAGGCCACGCCCCCCGCTCCAAACCACGCCCCGATGGCGATAGGCCACGCCCCCAGCTTCAAACCACAGCCCCTCGCCCCAAGCCGACAGGCCACGTCCCCAGCACCAAACCACGCCCCCATGGTGATAGGCCACACCCCTAGCTCCAAACCACACCCCCTTGGTGATAGGCCAAGCCCACAGCTCCAAACCACTCCCCCCTCACCAATAGGCCACACCCCCGGCTCGAAACCACACCCCCAAGGTGATATGCCACGCCCACATAGTGGCTGGGGGAGGGGCCGGGGTTAATTGTTTGACCGATTGATCAATCGATTGGTAGAGATTAACATATTATTATACCATCCTGTAGGGGGAGGTAGAGAGTAACATATTATAATACCAGCCTTTAGGGGGAGGTAGAGAGTAACATAGTATAATACCAGCCTGTAGGGGGAGGTAGAGAGTAACATATTATAATACCAGCATGTAGGGGGAGGTATAGAGTAACATATTATAATACCAGCCTGTAGGGGGAGGTAGAGAGTAACATATTATAATACCAGCCTGTAGGGGGAGGTAGAGAGTCACATATTATAATACCAGCCTGTAGGGGGAGGTAGAGAGTAACATATTATAATACCAGCCTGTAGAGGGAGGTAGAGAGTCACATATTATAATACCAGCCTGTAGGGGGAGGTAGAGAGTAACATATTATAATACCAGCCTGTAGGGGGAGGTAGAGAGTAACATAGTATAATACCAGTCTCTAGGGGGAGGTAAAGAGTAACATATTATAATACCAGCCTCTAGGGGGAGGTAGAGAGTAACATATATAATTATACCAGCCTGTAGGGGGAGTTAGAGAGTAACATAGTATAATACCAGTCTGTAGGGGGAGGTAGAGAGTAAGATATTATAATACCAGCCTGTAGAGGGAGGTAGAGAGTAACATATTATAATACCAGCCTGTAGGGGGAGGTAGAGAGTAACATAGTATAATACCAGTCTGTAGGGGGAGGTAGAGAGTAACATATTATAATACCAGCCTGTAGAGGGAGGTAGAGAGTAACATATTATAATACCAGCCTGTAGGGGGAGGTAGAGAGTAACATATTATAATACCAGCCTGTAGGGGGAGGTAGAGAGTCACATATTATAATACCAACCTGTAGGGGGAGGTAGAGAGTAACATATTATAATACCAGCCTGTAGGGGGAGGTAGAGAGTAACATAGTATAATACGAGTCTCTAGGGGGAGGTAGAGAGTAACATATTATAATACCAGCCTCTAGGGGGAGGTAGAGAGTAACATATTATACCAGCCTGTAGGGGGAGGTAGAGAGTAACATAGTATAATACCAGTCTGTAGGGGGAGGTAGAGAGTAAGATATTATAATACCAGCCTGTAGAGGGAGGTAGAGAGTAACATATTATAATACCAGCCTGTAGGGGGAGGTAGAGAGTAATATAGTATAATACCAGTCTGTAGGGGGAGGTAGAGAGTAACATATTATAATACCAGCCTGTAGAGGGAGGTAGAGAGTAACATATTATAATACCAGCCTGTAGGGGGAGGTAGAGAGTAATTATTATAATACCAGCCTGTAGGGGGAGGTAGAGAGTCACATATTATAATACCAGCCTGTAGGGGGAGGTAGAGAGTCACATATTATAATACCAGCCTGTAGGGGGAGGTAGAGAGTCACATATTATAATACCAGCCTGTAGGGGGAGGTAGAGAGTAACATATTATAATACCAGCCTGTAGGGGGAGGTAGAGAGTCACATATTATAATACCAGCCTGTAGGGGTAGGTAGAGAGTAACATATTATAATACCAGCCTGTAGGGGGAGGTAGAGAGTAACATATTATAATACCAGCCTGTAGGGGGAGGTAGAGAGTAACATATTATAATACCAGCCTGTAGGGGGAGGTAGAGAGTCAAATATTATAATACCAGCCTGTAGGGGGAGGTAGAGAGTAACATATTATAATACCAGCCTGTAGGGGGAGGTAGAGAGTAACATATTATAATACCAGCCTGTAGGGGGAGGTAGAGAGTCACATATTATAATATGTATTTTTAAGAAAGTGGGTGTCAGTTTTGTCTGAAGGAAGGCATTAGGGCTCATGTATTTTGTGTTGGGCTCCAAAAACCCACTTTTAGAGACCTCACAAAGTCAGCAGCCACTTAGAATGTCCTGGGAACAAGTTACAGGAAAGTGTCACAAAAGTGCTTATCTCAGCCTAAAAATGCTATTTTGACATTTTCCTGTAACTTGTTCCCAGTACATTCTAAGTGGCTGCTGACTTTGTGAGGTCTCTAAAAGTGGGTTTTAGGAGCCCAACACAAAATACATGAGCCCTAATGCCTTCCTTCAGACAGAACTGACACCCACTTTCTTTAAAAAATCGTGGTTCAAAATAGCATTTTTGGGCTGAGATAAGCACTTTGGTGACATTTTCCTGTAACTTGTTCCCAGTACATTTTAAGTGGCTGCTGACTTTGTGAGGTCTGTAAAATTGGGTTTTAGGAGCCCAACACAAAATACATGAGCCCTAATGCCTTCTTTCAGACAAAACTGACTTCCACTTTCTTAAAAAAATCTTGGGTCAAAATAGCATTATTAGACTGAGATAAGCACTTTGGTGACATTTTCCTGTAACTTGTTCCCAGTACATTCTAAGTGGCTGCTGACTTTGTGAGGTCTCTAAAAGTGGGTTTTAGGAGCCCAACACAAAATACATGAGCCCCAATGCCTTCCTTCATACAAAACTGACACCCACTTTCCTTAAAAAATCGTGGCTCAAAATGGCATTTTTGGGCTGAGATAAGCACTTTGGTGACATTTTCCTGTAACTTGTTCCCAGTACATTCTAAGTGGCTGCTGACTTTGTGAGGTCTCTAAAAGTGGGTTTTAGGAGCCCAACACAAAATACATGAGCCCTAATGCCTTCCTTCAGACAGAACTGACACCCACTTTCTTTAAAAAATCGTGGTTCAAAATAGCATTTTTGGGCTGAGATAAGCACTTTGGTGACATTTTCCTGTAACTTGTTCCCAGTACATTTTAAGTGGCTGCTGACTTTGTGAGGTCTGTAAAATTGGGTTTTAGGAGCCCAACACAAAATACATGAGCCCTAATGCCTTCTTTCAGACAAAACTGACTTCCACTTTCTTAAAAAAATCTTGGGTCAAAATAGCATTATTAGACTGAGATAAGCACTTTGGTGACATTTTCCTGTAACTTGTTCCCAGTACATTCTAAGTGGCTGCTGACTTTGTGAGGTCTCTAAAAGTGGGTTTTAGGAGCCCAACACAAAATACATGAGCCCTAATGCCTTCTTTCAGACAAAACTGACACCCACTTTCTTTAAAAAATCTTGGGTCAAAATAGCATTTTTAGACTGAGATAAGCACTTTGGTGACATTTTCCTGTAACTTGTTCCCAGTACATTCTAAGTGGCTGCTGACTTTGTGAGGTCTCTAAAAGTGGGTTTTAGGAGCCCAACACAAAATACATGAGCCCCAATGCCTTCCTTCAGACAAAACTGACACCCACTTTCTTTAAAAAATCGTGGCTCAAAATAGCATTTTTGGGCTGAGATAAGCACTTTGGTGACATTTTCCCCTACAGGCTGGTATTATAATATGTGACTCTCTACCTCCCCCTACAGGCTGGTATTGTAATAGGTTACTCTCTACCTCCCCTACAGGCTGGTATTATAATATGTGACTCTCTACCTCCCCCTACAGGCTGGTACTATAATATGTTACTCTCTACCTCCCCCTACAGGCTGGTATTATAATATGTTACTCTCTACCTCCCCCTACAGGCTGGTATTATAATATGTTACTCTCTACCTCCCCCTACAGGCTGGTATTATAATATGTTACTCTCTACCTCCCTCTACAGGCTGGTATTATAATATGTTACTCTCTACCTCCCCCTACAGGCTGGTATTATAATATGTTACTCTCTACCTCCCCCTACAGGCTGGTATTATAATATGTTACTCTCTACCTCCCCTACAGGCTGGTATTATAATATGTGACTTTCTACCTCCCCCTACAGGCTGGTATTATAATAGGTTACTCTCTACCTCCCCTACAGGCTGGTATTATAATATGTGACTCACTACCTCCCCCTACAGGCTGGTACTATAATATGTTACTCTCTACCTCCCCCTACAGGCTGGTATTATAATATGTTACTCTCTACCTCCCCCTACAGGCTGGTATTATAATATGTTACTCTCTACCTCCCTCTACAGGCTGGTATTATAATATGTTACTCTCTACCTCCCCCTACAGGCTGGTATTATAATATGTGACTCTCTACCTCCCCCTACAGGCTGGTATTATAATATGTGACTCTCTACCTCCCCCTACAGGCTGGTATTATAATATGTTACTCTCTACCTCCCCCTACAGGTTGGTATTATAATATGTTACTCTCTACCTCCCCCTACAGGCTGGTATTATAATATGTGACTCTCTACCTCCCCCTACAGGCTGGTATTATAATATGTGACTCTCTACCTCCCCCTACAGGCTGGTATTATAATATGTTACTCTCTACCTCCCCCTACAGGTTGGTATTATAATATGTGACTCTCTACCTCCCCCTACAGGCTGGTATTATAATATGTTACTCTCTACCTCCCCCTACAGGCTGGTATTATAATATGTTACTCTCTACCTCCCCCTACAGGCTGGTATTATAATATGTTACTCTCTACCTCCCCCTACAGGCTGGTATTATAATATGTTACTCTCTACCTCCCCCTACAGGCTGGTATTATAATATGTTACTCTCTACCTCCTCCTACAGGCTGGTATTATAATATGTTACTCTCTACCTCCCCTACAGGCTGGTATTATAATATGTGACTCTCTACCTCCCCCTACAGGCTGGTATTATAATATGTTACTCTCTACCTCCCCCTACAGGCTGGTATTATAATATGTGACTCTCTACCTCCCCCTACAGGCTGGTATTATAATATGTGACTCTCTACCTCCCCCTACAGGCTGGTATTATAATATGTGACTCTCTACCTCCCCCTACAGGCTGGTATTATAATATGTTACTCTCTACCTCCCCCTACAGGTTGGTATTATAATATGTGACTCTCTACCTCCCCCTACAGGCTGGTATTATAATATGTTACTCTTTACCTCCCCCTACAGGCTGGTATTGTAATATGTTACTCTCTACCTCCCTCTACAGGCTGGTATTATAATATCTTACTCTCTACCTCCCCCTACAGACTGGTATTATACTATGTTACTCTTTACCTCCCCCTACAGGCTGGTATAATAATATGTTACTCTCTACCTCCCCCTAGAGGCTGGTATTATAATATGTTACTCTCTACCTCCCCCTAGAGACTGGTATTATACTATGTTACTCTCTACCTCCCCCTACAGGCTGGTATTATAATATGTTACTCTCTACCTCCCCCTACAGGTTGGTATTATAATATGTGACTCTCTACCTCCCCCTACAGGCTGGTATTATAATATGTTACTCTCTACCTCCCCCTACAGGTTGGTATTATAATATGTGACTCTCTACCTCCCCCTACAGGCTGGTATTATAATATGTTACTCTCTACCTCCCCCTACAGGCTGGTATTGTAATATGTTACTCTCTACCTCCCTCTACAGGCTGGTATTATAATATCTTACTCTCTACCTCCCCCTACAGACTGGTATTATACTATGTTACTCTTTACCTCCCCCTACAGGCTGGTATAATAATATGTTACTCTCTACCTCCCCCTAGAGGCTGGTATTATAATATGTTACTCTCTACCTCCCCCTAGAGACTGGTATTATACTATGTTACTCTCTACCTCCCCCTACAGGCTGGTATTATAATATGTTACTCTCTACCTCCCCCTACAGGTTGGTATTATAATATGTGACTCTCTACCTCCCCCTACAGGCTGGTATTATAATATGTTACTCTCTACCTCCCCCTACAGGCTGGTATAATAATATGTTACTCTCTACCAATCGATTGATCAATCGGTCGAACAATTAACCCCGGCCCCTCCCCCAGCCACTATGTGGGCGTGGCCTATCACCTTGGGGGTGTGGTTTCGAGCCGGGGGTGTGGCCTATTGGTGAGGGGGAAGTGGTTTGGGGCTGTGGGCTTGGCCTATCACCAAGGGGGTGTGGTTTGGAGCTATGGGCGTGGCCTATCGCCAAGGGGGTGTGGTTTAAGGCTAGGGGCGTAGCCTATCGACATGGTGGCGTGGTTTGGAGCTTGGGGCGTGGCCTGTCGGCTTGGGGCGAGGGGCTGTGGTTTGAAGCTGGGGGCGTGGCCTATCGCCATCGGGGCGTGGTTTGGAGCGGGGGGCGTGGCCTGTCGGCTTGGGGGCGTGGTTTACAGCAGTGGGACTCAAAAATAGCAGATCTACAAGCTCGTAGATCATAGCTCTACGAGCTTGTAGATCTGATATCGGCTGGGGTTGGGCGTGGCCTATCACCCCGGGGGGTGGGGTCTGAAGCTGGGGGCGTGGCTTATCGGCTTGGGGGCGTGGTTTACAGCAGTGGGACTCAAAAATAGCGGATCTACAAGCTCGTAGATCATAGCTCTACGAGCTTGTAGATCTGATATCGGCTGGGGGTGGGCGTGGCCTATCACCCCGGGGGATGGGGTCTGAAGCTCTGGGCGGGGCCTATTGGCTTGGGGGCGTGGTTTCCAGCCGGGGGCGTGGCCTTTCCCCTTGGATTGGGGTCTTAAGCCGTGTGCTTGTCCTCTATCGGCGAGGGGTGTGTGGTTTGAAGCTGGGGGCGTGGCCTATCGCCATGGGGGCGTGGTTTGGAGCTGGGGGCGTGGCTTGTTGGCTTGGGGGCGTGGTATACAGCAGTGGGACTCAAAAATAGCAGATCTACAAGCTCGTAGAGCATAGTTCTACGAGCTTGTAGATCTGATATCGGCTGGGGTTGGGCGTGGCCTATCACCCCGGGGGGTGGGGTATGAAGCTGTGGGCGGGGGCCTGTCGGCTTGGAGGCGTGGTTTGAAGCTGGGGGCGTGGCTTATCGGCTTGGGGGCGTGGTTTACAGCAGTGGGACTCAGTAATAGCAGATCTACAAGCTCGTAGATCATAGCTCTACGAGCTTGTAGATCTGATATCGGCTGGGGGTGGGCGTGGCCTATCACCCCGGGGGCTGGGGTCTGAAGCTGTGGGCGGGGCCTATTGGCTTGGGGGCGTGGTTTCAAGCCGGGGGCGTGGCCTTTCCCCTTGGATTGGGGTTTTAAGCTGTGTGCTTGTCCTCTATCGGCGAGGGGGCTGTGGTTTGAAGCTGGGGGCGTGGCCTATCGCCATGGGGGCGTGGTTTGGAGCGGGGGGCGGGGCCTGTCGGCTTGGGGGCGTGGCCTTTCCCCTTGGATTGGGGTCTTAAGCCGTGTGCTTGTCCTCTATCGGCGAGGGGTGTGTGGTTTGAAGCTGGGGGCGTGGCCTATCGCCATGGGGATGTGGTTTGGAGCTGGGGGCGTGGCTTGTTGGCTTGGGGTCGTGGTATACAGCAGTGGGACTCAAAAATAGCAGATCTACAAGCTCGTAGAGCTATGCTCTACGAGCTTGTAGATCCCAGCACCAAACCACGCCCCCATGGCGATAGGCCACACCCCTAGCCTTAAACCACACCCCCCCTTGGCGATAGGCCACGCCCATAGCTCCAAACCACACCCCCTTGGTGATAGGCCAAGCCCACAGCTCCAAACCACTCCCCCCTCACCAATAGGCCACACCCCCGGCTCGAAACCACACCCCCAAGGTGATATGCCACGCCCACATAGTGGCTGGGGGAGGGGCCGGGGTTAATTGTTCGACCGATTGATCAATCGATTGGTAGAGATTAACATATTATTATACCATCCTGTAGGGGGAGGTAGAGAGTAACATATTATAATACCAGCCTTTAGGGGGAGGTAGAGAGTAACATAGTATAATACCAGCCTGTAGGGGGAGGTAGAGAGTAACATATTATAATACCAGCATGTAGGGGGAGGTATAGAGTAACATATTATAATACCAGCCTGTAGGGGGAGGTAGAGAGTAACATATTATAATACCAGCCTGTAGGGGGAGGTAGAGAGTCACATATTATAATACCAGCCTGTAGGGGGAGGTAGAGAGTAACATATTATAATACCAGCCTGTAGAGGGAGGTAGAGAGTCAAATATTATAATACCAGCCTGTAGGGGGAGGTAGAGAGTAACATATTATAATACCAGCCTGTAGGGGGAGGTAGAGAGTAACATAGTATAATACCAGTCTCTAGGGGGAGGTAAAGAGTAACATATTATAATACCAGCCTCTAGGGGGAGGTAGAGAGTAACATATATAATTATACCAGCCTGTAGGGGGAGTTAGAGAGTAACATAGTATAATACCAGTCTGTAGGGGGAGGTAGAGAGTAAGATATTATAATACCAGCCTGTAGAGGGAGGTAGAGAGTAACATATTATAATACCAGCCTGTAGGGGGAGGTAGAGAGTAACATAGTATAATACCAGTCTGTAGGGGGAGGTAGAGAGTAACATATTATAATACCAGCCTGTAGAGGGAGGTAGAGAGTAACATATTATAATACCAGCCTGTAGGGGGAGGTAGAGAGTAACATATTATAATACCAGCCTGTAGGGGGAGGTAGAGAGTCACATATTATAATACCAGCCTGTAGGGGGAGGTAGAGAGTAACATATTATAATACCAGCCTGTAGGGGGAGGTAGAGAGTAACATAGTATAATACGAGTCTCTAGGGGGAGGTAGAGAGTAACATATTATAATACCAGCCTCTAGGGGGAGGTAGAGAGTAACATATTATACCAGCCTGTAGGGGGAGGTAGAGAGTAACATAGTATAATACCAGTCTGTAGGGGGAGGTAGAGAGTAAGATATTATAATACCAGCCTGTAGAGGGAGGTAGAGAGTAACATATTATAATACCAGCCTGTAGGGGGAGGTAGAGAGTAATATAGTATAATACCAGTCTGTAGGGGGAGGTAGAGAGTAACATATTATAATACCAGCCTGTAGAGGGAGGTAGAGAGTAACATATTATAATACCAGCCTGTAGGGGGAGGTAGAGAGTAATTATTATAATACCAGCCTGTAGGGGGAGGTAGAGAGTCACATATTATAATACCAGCCTGTAGGGGGAGGTAGAGAGTCACATATTATAATACCAGCCTGTAGGGGGAGGTAGAGAGTCACATATTATAATACCAGCCTGTAGGGGGAGGTAGAGAGTAACATATTATAATACCAGCCTGTAGGGGGAGGTAGAGAGTCACATATTATAATACCAGCCTGTAGGGGTAGGTAGAGAGTAACATATTATAATACCAGCCTGTAGGGGGAGGTAGAGAGTAACATATTATAATACCAGCCTGTAGGGGGAGGTAGAGAGTAACATATTATAATACCAGCCTGTAGGGGGAGGTAGAGAGTCAAATATTATAATACCAGCCTGTAGGGGGAGGTAGAGAGTAACATATTATAATACCAGCCTGTAGGGGGAGGTAGAGAGTAACATATTATAATACCAGCCTGTAGGGGGAGGTAGAGAGTCACATATTATAATACGTATTTTTAAGAAAGTGGGTGTCAGTTTTGTCTGAAGGAAGGCATTAGGGCTCATGTATTTTGTGTTGGGCTCCTAAAACCCACTTTTAGAGACCTCACAAAGTCAGCAGCCACTTAGAATGTACTGGGAACAAGTTACAGGAAAGTGTCACAAAAGTGCTTATCTCAGCCTAAAAATGCTATTTTGACATTTTCCTGTAACTTGTTCCCAGTACATTCTAAGTGGCTGCTGACTTTGTGAGGTCTCTAAAAGTGGGTTTTAGGAGCCCAACACAAAATACATGAGCCCCAATGCCTTCCTTCATACAAAACTGACACCCACTTTCCTTAAAAAATCGTGGCTCAAAATGGCATTTTTGGGCTGAGATAAGCACTTTGGTGACATTTTCCTGTAACTTGTTCCCAGTACATTCTAAGTGGCTGCTGACTTTGTGAGGTCTCTAAAAGTGGGTTTTAGGAGCCCAACACAAAATACATGAGCCCTAATGCCTTCCTTCAGACAGAACTGACACCCACTTTCTTTAAAAAATCGTGGTTCAAAATAGCATTTTTGGGCTGAGATAAGCACTTTGGTGACATTTTCCTGTAACTTGTTCCCAGTACATTTTAAGTGGCTGCTGACTTTGTGAGGTCTGTAAAATTGGGTTTTAGGAGCCCAACACAAAATACATGAGCCCTAATGCCTTCTTTCAGACAAAACTGACTTCCACTTTCTTAAAAAAATCTTGGGTCAAAATAGCATTATTAGACTGAGATAAGCACTTTGGTGACATTTTCCTGTAACTTGTTCCCAGTACATTCTAAGTGGCTGCTGACTTTGTGAGGTCTCTAAAAGTGGGTTTTAGGAGCCCAACACAAAATACATGAGCCCCAATGCCTTCCTTCATACAAAACTGACACCCACTTTCCTTAAAAAATCGTGGCTCAAAATGGCATTTTTGGGCTGAGATAAGCACTTTGGTGACATTTTCCTGTAACTTGTTCCCAGTACATTCTAAGTGGCTGCTGACTTTGTGAGGTCTCTAAAAGTGGGTTTTAGGAGCCCAACACAAAATACATGAGCCCTAATGCCTTCCTTCAGACAAAACTGACACCCACTTTCTTTAAAAAATCGTGGCTCAAAATAGCATTTTTGGGCTGAGATAAGCACTTTGGTGACATTTTCCTGTAACTTGTTCCCAGTACATTTTAAGTGGCTGCTGACTTTGTGAGGTCTGTAAAAGTGGGTTTTAGGAGCCCAACACAAAATACATGAGCCCTAATGCCTTCCTTCAGACAAAACTGACACCCACTTTCTTTAAAAAATCTTGGGTCAAAATAGCATTTTTAGACTGAGATAAGCACTTTGGTGACATTTTCCTGTAACTTGTTCCCAGTACATTCTAAGTGGCTGCTGACTTTGTGAGGTCTCTAAAAGTGGGTTTTAGGAGCCCAACACAAAATACATGAGCCCTAATGCCTTCCTTCAGACAAAACTGACACCCACTTTCTTTAAAAAATCGTGGCTCAAAATAGCATTTTTGGGCTGAGATAAGCACTTTGGTGACATTTTCCTGTAACTTGTTCCCAGTACATTTTAAGTGGCTGCTGACTTTGTGAGGTCTGTAAAAGTGGGTTTTAGGAGCCCAACACAAAATACATGAGCCCTAATGCCTTCCTTCAGACAAAACTGACACCCACTTTCTTTACAAAATCTTGGGTCAAAATAGCATTTTTAGACTGAGATAATCACTTTGGTGACATTTTCCTGTAACTTGTTCCCAGTACATTCTAAGTGGCTGCTGACTTTGTGAGGTCTCTAAAAGTGGGTTTTAGGAGCCCAACACAAAATACATGAGCCCTAATGCCTTCTTTCAGACAAAACTGACACCCACTTTCTTTAAAAAATCTTGGGTCAAAATAGCATTTTTAGACTGAGATAAGCACTTTGGTGACATTTTCCCCTACAGGCTGGTATTATAATATGTGACTTTCTACCTCCCCCTACAGGCTGGTATTATAATAGGTTACTCTCTACCTCCCCTACAGGCTGGTATTATAATATGTGACTCTCTACCTCCCCCTACAGGCTGGTACTATAATATGTTACTCTCTACCTCCCCCTACAGGCTGATATTATAATATGTTACTCTCTACCTCCCCCTACAGGCTGGTATTATAATATGTTACTCTCTACCTCCCCCTACAGGCTGGTATTATAATATGTTACTCTCTACCTCCCTCTACAGGCTGGTATTATAATATGTTACTCTCTACCTCCCCCTACAGGCTGGTATTATAATATGTTACTCTCTACCTCCCCCTACAGGCTGGTATTATAATATATTACTCTCTACCTCCCCTACAGGCTGGTATTATAATATGTGACTCTCTACCTCCCAATACAGGCTGGTATTATAATATGTTACTCTCTACCTCCCCCTACAGGCTGGTATTATAATATGTGACTCTCTACCTCCCCCTACAGGCTGGTACTATAATATGTTACTCTCTACCTCCCCCTACAGGCTGGTATTATAATATGTTACTCTCTACCTCCCCCTACAGGCTGGTATTATAATATGTTACTCTCTACCTCCCCCTACAGGCTGGTATTATAATATGTTACTCTCTACCTCCCTCTACAGGCTGGTATTATAATAAGTTACTCTCTACCTCCCCCTACAGGCTGGTATTATAATATGTTACTCTCTACCTCCCCCTACAGGCTGGTATTATAATATGTTACTCTCTACCTCCTCCTACAGGCTGGTATTATAATATGTTACTCTCTACCTCCCCTACAGGCTGGTATTATAATATGTGACTCTCTACCTCCCCCTACAGGCTGGTATTATAATATGTTACTCTCTACCTCCCCTTACAGGCTGGTATTATAATATGTGACTCTCTACCTCCCCCTACAGGCTGGTATTATAATATGTGACTCTCTACCTCCCCCTACAGGCTGGTATTATAATATGTGACTCTCTACCTCCCCCTACAGGCTGGTATTATAATATGTGACTCTCTACCTCCCCCTACAGGCTGGTATTATAATATGTTACTCTCTACCTCCCCCTACAGGTTGGTATTATAATATGTGACTCTCTACCTCCCCCTACAGGCTGGTATTATAATATGTGACTCTCTACCTCCCCCTACAGGCTGGTATTATAATATGTTACTCTCTACCTCCCTCTACAGGCTGGTATTATAATATCTTACACTCTACCTCCCCCTACAGACTGGTATTATACTATGTTACTCTCTACCTCCCCCTAGAGACTGGTATTATAATATGTTACTCTCTACCTCCCCCTAGAGACTGGTATTATACTATGTTACTCTCTACCTCCCCCTACAGGCTGGTATTATAATATGTTACTTATCATTGTCCTTTTGGCATTAGTGTCCTTTTAGCATCAGTGTCCTTTTGGCACTTATCATTGTCCTTTTGGCATTAGTGTCCTTTTAGCATCAGTGTCCTTTTGGCACTTATCATTGTCCTTTTGGCATTAGTGTCCTTTTAGCATCAGTGTCCTTTTGGCACTTATCATTGTCCTTTTGGCATTAGTGTCCTTTTAGCATCAGTGTCCTTTTGGCACTTATCATTGTCCTTTTGGCATTAGTGTCCTTTTAGCATCAGTGTCCTTTTGGCACTTATCATTGTCCTTTTGGCATTAGTGTCCTTTTAGCATCAGTGTCCTTTTGGCACTTATCATTGTCCTTTTGGCATTAGTGTCCTTTTAGCATCAGTGTCCTTTTGGCACTTATCATTGTCCTTTTGGCATTAGTGTCCTTTTAGCATCAGTGTCCTTTTGGCACTTATCATTGTCCTTTTGGCATTAGTGTCCTTTTGGCATCAGTGTCCTTTTGACACTTATCATTGTCCTTTTGGCATTAGTGTCCTTTTGGCATCAGTGTCCTTTTGGCATCAATGTCCTTTTGGCATCAGTGTCCTTTTAGCATCAGTGTCCTTTTGGCATCAATGTCCTTTTGGCATTAGTGTCCTTTTAGCATCAGTGTCCTTTTGGCACTTATCATTGTCCTTTTGGCATTAGTGTCCTTTTAGCATCAGTGTCCTTTTGGCACTTATCATTGTCCTTTTGGCATTAGTGTCCTTTTAGCATCAGTGTCCTTTTGGCACTTATCATTGTCCTTTTGGCATTAGGGTCCTTTTAGCATCAGTGTCCTTTTGGCACTTATCATTGTCCTTTTGGCATTAGTGTCCTTTTAGCATCAGTGTCCTTTTGGCACTTATCATTGTCCTTTTGGCATTAGTGTCCTTTTAGCATCAGTGTCCTTTTGGCACTTATCATTGTCCTTTTGGCATTAGTGTCCTTTTAGCATCAGTGTCCTTTTGGCACTTATCATTGTCCTTTTGGCATTAGTGTCCTTTTAGCATCAGTGTCCTTTTGGCACTTATCATTGTCCTTTTGGCATTAGTGTCCTTTTAGCATCAGTGTCCTTTTGGCACTTATCATTGTCCTTTTGGCATTAGTGTCCTTTTGGCATCAGTGTCCTTTTGGCACTTATCATTGTCCTTTTGGCATTAGTGTCCTTTTGGCATCAGTGTCCTTTTGGCATCATTGTCCTTTTGGCATTAGTGTCCTTTTAGCATCAGTGTCCTTTTGGCACTTATCATTGTCCTTTTGGCATTAGTGTCCTTTTAGCATCAGTGTCCTTTTGGCACTTATCATTGTCCTTTTGGCATTAGTGTCCTTTTAGCATCAGTGTCCTTTTGGCACTTATCATTGTCCTTTTGGCATTAGTGTCCTTTTAGCATCAGTGTCCTTTTGGCACTTATCATTGTCCTTTTGGCATTAGTGTCCTTTTAGCATCAGTGTCCTTTTGGCACTTATCATTGTCCTTTTGGCATTAGTGTCCTTTTAGCATCAGTGTCCTTTTGGCACTTATCATTGTCCTTTTGGCATTAGTGTCCTTTTAGCATCAGTGTCCTTTTGGCACTTATCATTGTCCTTTTGGCATTAGTGTCCTTTTAGCATCAGTGTCCTTTTGGCACTTATCATTGTCCTTTTGGCATTAGTGTCCTTTTAGCATCAGTGTCCTTTTGGCACTTATCATTGTCCTTTTGGCATTAGTGTCCTTTTGGCATCAGTGTCCTTTTGGCACTTATCATTGTCCTTTTGGCATCAGTGTCCTTTTGGCATCAATGTCCTTTTGGCATCAGTGTCCTTTTAGCATCAGTGTCCTTTTGGCACTTATCATTGTCCTTTTGGCATTAGTGTCCTTTTAGCATCAGTGTCCTTTTGGCACTTATCATTGTCCTTTTGGCATTAGTGTCCTTTTAGCATCAGTGTCCTTTTGGCATCAATGTCCTTTTGGCATCAGTGTCCTTTTAGCATCAGTGTCCTTTTGGCACTTATCATTGTCCTTTTGGCATTAGTGTCCTTTTAGCATCAGTGTCCTTTTGGCACTTATCATTGTCCTTTTGGCATTAGTGTCCTTTTAGCATCAGTGTCCTTTTGGCACTTATCATTGTCCTTTTGGCATTAGTGTCCTTTTAGCATCAGTGTCCTTTTGGCACTTATCATTGTCCTTTTGGCATTAGTGTCCTTTTAGCATCAGTGTCCTTTTGGCACTTATCATTGTCCTTTTGGCATTAGTGTCCTTTTAGCATCAGTGTCCTTTTGGCACTTATCATTGTCCTTTTGGCATTAGTGTCCTTTTAGCATCAGTGTCCTTTTGGCACTTATCATTGTCCTTTTGGCATTAGTGTCCTTTTAGCATCAGTGTCCTTTTGGCACTTATCATTGTCCTTTTGGCATTAGTGTCCTTTTAGCATCAGTGTCCTTTTGGCACTTATCATTGTCCTTTTGGCATTAGTGTCCTTTTAGCATCAGTGTCCTTTTGGCACTTATCATTGTCCTTTTGGCATTAGTGTCCTTTTAGCATCAGTGTCCTTTTGGCACTTATCATTGTCCTTTTGGCATTAGTGTCCTTTTGGCATCAGTGTCCTTTTGGCACTTATCATTGTCCTTTTGGCATTAGTGTCCTTTTGGCATCAGTGTCCTTTTGGCATCAATGTCCTTTTGGCATCAGTGTCCTTTTAGCATCAGTGTCCTTTTGGCATCAATGTCCTTTTGGCATTAGTGTCCTTTTAGCATCAGTGTCCTTTTGGCACTTATCATTGTCCTTTTGGCATTAGTGTCCTTTTAGCATCAGTGTCCTTTTGGCACTTATCATTGTCCTTTTGGCATTAGTGTCCTTTTAGCATCAGTGTCCTTTTGGCACTTATCATTGTCCTTTTGGCATTAGTGTCCTTTTGGCATCAGTGTCCTTTTGGCACTTATCATTGTCCTTTTGGCATTAGTGTCCTTTTGGCATCAGTGTCCTTTTGGCATCAATGTCCTTTTGGCATCAGTGTCCTTTTAGCATCAGTGTCCTTTTGGCACTTATCATTGTCCTTTTGGCATTAGTGTCCTTTTAGCATCAGTGTCCTTTTGGCACTTATCATTGTCCTTTTGGCATTAGGGTCCTTTTAGCATCAGTGTCCTTTTGGCACTTATCATTGTCCTTTTGGCATTAGTGTCCTTTTAGCATCAGTGTCCTTTTGGCACTTATCATTGTCCTTTTGGCATTAGTGTCCTTTTAGCATCAGTGTCCTTTTGGCACTTATCATTGTCCTTTTGGCATTAGTGTCCTTTTAGCATCAGTGTCCTTTTGGCATCAATGTCCTTTTGGCATCAGTGTCCTTTTAGCATCAGTGTCCTTTTGGCACTTATCATTGTCCTTTTGGCATTAGTGTCCTTTTAGCATCAGTGTCCTTTTGGCACTTATCATTGTCCTTTTGGCATTAGTGTCCTTTTGGCATCAGTGTCCTTTTGGCACTTATCATTGTCCTTTTGGCATTAGTGTCCTTTTAGCATCAGTGTCCTTTTGGCACTTATCATTGTCCTTTTGGCATTAGTGTCCTTTTAGCATCAGTGTCCTTTTGGCACTTATCATTGTCCTTTTGGCATTAGTGTCCTTTTAGCATCAGTGTCCTTTTGGCACTTATCATTGTCCTTTTGGCATTAGTGTCCTTTTAGCATCAGTGTCCTTTTGGCACTTATCATTGTCCTTTTGGCATTAGTGTCCTTTTAGCATCAGTGTCCTTTTGGCACTTATCATTGTCCTTTTGGCATTAGTGTCCTTTTAGCATCAGTGTCCTTTTGGCACTTATCATTGTCCTTTTGGCATTAGTGTCCTTTTAGCATCAGTGTCCTTTTGGCACTTATCATTGTCCTTTTGGCATTAGTGTCCTTTTAGCATCAGTGTCCTTTTGGCACTTATCATTGTCCTTTTGGCATTAGTGTCCTTTTGGCATCAGTGTCCTTTTGGCACTTATCATTGTCCTTTTGGCATTAGTGTCCTTTTGGCATCAGTGTCCTTTTGGCATCAATGTCCTTTTGGCATCAGTGTCCTTTTAGCATCAGTGTCCTTTTGGCATCAATGTCCTTTTGGCATTAGTGTCCTTTTAGCATCAGTGTCCTTTTGGCACTTATCATTGTCCTTTTGGCATTAGTGTCCTTTTAGCATCAGTGTCCTTTTGGCACTTATCATTGTCCTTTTGGCATTAGTGTCCTTTTAGCATCAGTGTCCTTTTGGCACTTATCATTGTCCTTTTGGCATTAGTGTCCTTTTGGCATCAGTGTCCTTTTGGCACTTATCATTGTCCTTTTGGCATTAGTGTCCTTTTGGCATCAGTGTCCTTTTGGCATCAATGTCCTTTTGGCATCAGTGTCCTTTTAGCATCAGTGTCCTTTTGGCACTTATCATTGTCCTTTTGGCATTAGTGTCCTTTTAGCATCAGTGTCCTTTTGGCACTTATCATTGTCCTTTTGGCATTAGGGTCCTTTTAGCATCAGTGTCCTTTTGGCACTTATCATTGTCCTTTTGGCATTAGTGTCCTTTTAGCATCAGTGTCCTTTTGGCACTTATCATTGTCCTTTTGGCATTAGTGTCCTTTTAGCATCAGTGTCCTTTTGGCACTTATCATTGTCCTTTTGGCATTAGTGTCCTTTTAGCATCAGTGTCCTTTTGGCACTTATCATTGTCCTTTTGGCATTAGTGTCCTTTTAGCATCAGTGTCCTTTTGGCACTTATCATTGTCCTTTTGGCATTAGTGTCCTTTTAGCATCAGTGTCCTTTTGGCACTTATCATTGTCCTTTTGGCATTAGTGTCCTTTTGGCATCAGTGTCCTTTTGGCACTTATCATTGTCCTTTTGGCATTAGTGTCCTTTTGGCATCAGTGTCCTTTTGGCATCATTGTCCTTTTGGCATTAGTGTCCTTTTAGCATCAGTGTCCTTTTGGCACTTATCATTGTCCTTTTGGCATTAGTGTCCTTTTAGCATCAGTGTCCTTTTGGCACTTATCATTGTCCTTTTGGCATTAGTGTCCTTTTAGCATCAGTGTCCTTTTGGCACTTATCATTGTCCTTTTGGCATTAGTGTCCTTTTAGCATCAGTGTCCTTTTGGCACTTATCATTGTCCTTTTGGCATTAGTGTCCTTTTAGCATCAGTGTCCTTTTGGCACTTATCATTGTCCTTTTGGCATTAGTGTCCTTTTAGCATCAGTGTCCTTTTGGCACTTATCATTGTCCTTTTGGCATTAGTGTCCTTTTAGCATCAGTGTCCTTTTGGCACTTATCATTGTCCTTTTGGCATTAGTGTCCTTTTAGCATCAGTGTCCTTTTGGCACTTATCATTGTCCTTTTGGCATTAGTGTCCTTTTAGCATCAGTGTCCTTTTGGCACTTATCATTGTCCTTTTGGCATTAGTGTCCTTTTGGCATCAGTGTCCTTTTGGCACTTATCATTGTCCTTTTGGCATTAGTGTCCTTTTGGCATCAGTGTCCTTTTGGCATCAATGTCCTTTTGGCATCAGTGTCCTTTTAGCATCAGTGTCCTTTTGGCACTTATCATTGTCCTTTTGGCATTAGTGTCCTTTTAGCATCAGTGTCCTTTTGGCACTTATCATTGTCCTTTTGGCATTAGTGTCCTTTTGGCATCAGTGTCCTTTTGGCATCAATGTCCTTTTGGCATCAGTGTCCTTTTAGCATCAGTGTCCTTTTGGCACTTATCATTGTCCTTTTGGCATCAGTGTCCTTTTAGCATCAGTGTCCTTTTGGCACTTATCATTGTCCTTTTGGCATTAGTGTCCTTTTAGCATCAGTGTCCTTTTGGCACTTATCATTGTCCTTTTGGCATTAGTGTCCTTTTGGCATCAGTGTCCTTTTGGCATCAATGTCCTTTTGGCATCAGTGTCCTTTTAGCATCAGTGTCCTTTTGGCACTTATCATTGTCCTTTTGGCATTAGTGTCCTTTTAGCATCAGTGTCCTTTTGGCACTTATCATTGTCCTTTTGGCATTAGTGTCCTTTTAGCATCAGTGTCCTTTTGGCACTTATCATTGTCCTTTTGGCATTAGTGTCCTTTTAGCATCAGTGTCCTTTTGGCATCAATGTCCTTTTGGCATCAGTGTCCTTTTAGCACCAGTGTCCTTTTGGCACTTATCATTGTCCTTTTGGCATTAGTGTCCTTTTAGCATCAGTGTCCTTTTGGCACTTATCATTGTCCTTTTGGCATTAGTGTCCTTTTAGCATCAGTGTCCTTTTGGCACTTATCATTGTCCTTTTGGCATTAGTGTCCTTTTAGCATCAGTGTCCTTTTGGCACTTATCATTGTCCTTTTGGCATTAGTGTCCTTTTAGCATCAGTGTCCTTTTGGCACTTATCATTGTCCTTTTGGCATTAGTGTCCTTTTAGCATCAGTGTCCTTTTGGCACTTATCATTGTCCTTTTGGCATTAGTGTCCTTTTAGCATCAGTGTCCTTTTGGCACTTATCATTGTCCTTTTGGCATTAGTGTCCTTTTAGCATCAGTGTCCTTTTGGCACTTATCATTGTCCTTTTGGCATTAGTGTCCTTTTGGCATCAGTGTCCTTTTGGCACTTATCATTGTCCTTTTGGCATTAGTGTCCTTTTGGCATCAGTGTCCTTTTGGCATCAATGTCCTTTTGGCATCAGTGTCCTTTTAGCATCAGTGTCCTTTTGGCACTTATCATTGTCCTTTTGGCATTAGTGTCCTTTTAGCATCAGTGTCCTTTTGGCACTTATCATTGTCCTTTTGGCATTAGTGTCCTTTTAGCATCAGTGTCCTTTTGGCACTTATCATTGTCCTTTTGGCATTAGTGTCCTTTTGGCATCAGTGTCCTTTTGGCACTTATAGGTTACAAACATAACCCCAGTTATCATTGGCCTTTTGGCATTAGTGTCCTTTTAGCATCAGTGTCCTTTTGGCACTTATCATTGTCCTTTTGGCATTAGTGTCCTTTTAGCATCAGTGTCCTTTTGGCACTTATCATTGTCCTTTTGGCATTAGTGTCCTTTTAGCATCAGTGTCCTTTTGGCACTTATCATTGTCCTTTTGGCATTAGTGTCCTTTTAGCATCAGTGTCCTTTTGGCACTTATCATTGTCCTTTTGGCATTAGTGTCCTTTTAGCATCAGTGTCCTTTTGGCACTTATCATTGTCCTTTTGGCATTAGTGTCCTTTTGGCATCAGTGTCCTTTTGGCACTTATAGGTTACAAACATAACCCCAGTTATCATTGGCCTTTTGGCATCAGTGTCCTTTTGGCATCAATGTCCTTTTGGCATCAGTGTCCTTTTAGCATCAGTGTCCTTTTGGCACTTATCATTGTCCTTTTGGCATTAGTGTCCTTTTAGCATCAGTGTCCTTTTGGCACTTATCATTGTCCTTTTGGCATTAGTGTCCTTTTGGCATCAGTGTCCTTTTGGCATCAATGTCCTTTTGGCATCAGTGTCCTTTTAGCATCAGTGTCCTTTTGGCACTTATCATTGTCCTTTTGGCATTAGTGTCCTTTTAGCATCAGTGTCCTTTTGGCATCAATGTCCTTTTGGCATCAGTGTCCTTTTAGCACCAGTGTCCTTTTGGCACTTATCATTGTCCTTTTGGCATTAGTGTCCTTTTAGCATCAGTGTCCTTTTGGCACTTATCATTGTCCTTTTGGCATTAGTGTCCTTTTAGCATCAGTGTCCTTTTGGCACTTATCATTGTCCTTTTGGCATTAGTGTCCTTTTAGCATCAGTGTCCTTTTGGCACTTATCATTGTCCTTTTGGCATTAGTGTCCTTTTAGCATCAGTGTCCTTTTGGCACTTATCATTGTCCTTTTGGCATTAGTGTCCTTTTAGCATCAGTGTCCTTTTGGCACTTATCATTGTCCTTTTGGCATTAGTGTCCTTTTAGCATCAGTGTCCTTTTGGCACTTATCATTGTCCTTTTGGCATTAGTGTCCTTTTAGCATCAGTGTCCTTTTGGCACTTATCATTGTCCTTTTGGCATTAGTGTCCTTTTGGCATCAGTGTCCTTTTGGCACTTATCATTGTCCTTTTGGCATTAGTGTCCTTTTGGCATCAGTGTCCTTTTGGCATCAATGTCCTTTTGGCATCAGTGTCCTTTTAGCATCAGTGTCCTTTTGGCACTTATCATTGTCCTTTTGGCATTAGTGTCCTTTTAGCATCAGTGTCCTTTTGGCACTTATCATTGTCCTTTTGGCATTAGTGTCCTTTTAGCATCAGTGTCCTTTTGGCACTTATCATTGTCCTTTTGGCATTAGTGTCCTTTTGGCATCAGTGTCCTTTTGGCACTTATAGGTTACAAACATAACCCCAGTTATCATTGGCCTTTTGGCATTAGTGTCCTTTTAGCATCAGTGTCCTTTTGGCACTTATCATTGTCCTTTTGGCATTAGTGTCCTTTTAGCATCAGTGTCCTTTTGGCACTTATCATTGTCCTTTTGGCATTAGTGTCCTTTTAGCATCAGTGTCCTTTTGGCACTTATCATTGTCCTTTTGGCATTAGTGTCCTTTTAGCATCAGTGTCCTTTTGGCACTTATCATTGTCCTTTTGGCATTAGTGTCCTTTTAGCATCAGTGTCCTTTTGGCACTTATCATTGTCCTTTTGGCATTAGTGTCCTTTTAGCATCAGTGTCCTTTTGGCACTTATCATTGTCCTTTTGGCATTAGTGTCCTTTTAGCATCAGTGTCCTTTTGGCACTTATCATTGTCCTTTTGGCATTAGTGTCCTTTTAGCATCAGTGTCCTTTTGGCACTTATCATTGTCCTTTTGGCATTAGTGTCCTTTTGGCATCAGTGTCCTTTTGGCACTTATAGGTTACAAACATAACCCCAGTTATCATTGGCCTTTTGGCATCAGTGTCCTTTTGGCATCAATGTCCTTTTGGCATCAGTGTCCTTTTAGCATCAGTGTCCTTTTGGCACTTATCATTGTCCTTTTGGCATTAGTGTCCTTTTAGCATCAGTGTCCTTTTGGCACTTATCATTGTCCTTTTGGCATTAGTGTCCTTTTGGCATCAGTGTCCTTTTGGCATCAATGTCCTTTTGGCATCAGTGTCCTTTTAGCATCAGTGTCCTTTTGGCACTTATCATTGTCCTTTTGGCATTAGTGTCCTTTTAGCATCAGTGTCCTTTTGGCACTTATCATTGTCCTTTTGGCATTAGTGTCCTTTTAGCATCAGTGTCCTTTTGGCACTTATCATTGTCCTTTTGGCATTAGTGTCCTTTTAGCATCAGTGTCCTTTTGGCATCAATGTCCTTTTGGCATCAGTGTCCTTTTAGCACCAGTGTCCTTTTGGCACTTATCATTGTCCTTTTGGCATTAGTGTCCTTTTAGCATCAGTGTCCTTTTGGCACTTATCATTGTCCTTTTGGCATTAGTGTCCTTTTAGCATCAGTGTCCTTTTGGCACTTATCATTGTCCTTTTGGCATTAGTGTCCTTTTAGCATCAGTGTCCTTTTGGCACTTATCATTGTCCTTTTGGCATTAGTGTCCTTTTAGCATCAGTGTCCTTTTGGCACTTATCATTGTCCTTTTGGCATTAGTGTCCTTTTAGCATCAGTGTCCTTTTGGCACTTATCATTGTCCTTTTGGCATTAGTGTCCTTTTAGCATCATTGTCCTTTTGGCATTAGTGTCCTTTTAGCATCAGTGTCCTTTTGGCACTTATCATTGTCCTTTTGGCATTAGTGTCCTTTTAGCATCAGTGTCCTTTTGGCACTTATCATTGTCCTTTTGGCATTAGTGTCCTTTTAGCATCAGTGTCCTTTTGGCACTTATCATTGTCCTTTTGGCATTAGTGTCCTTTTAGCATCAGTGTCCTTTTGGCACTTATCATTGTCCTTTTGGCATTAGTGTCCTTTTGGCATCAGTGTCCTTTTGGCACTTATCATTGTCCTTTTGGCATTAGTGTCCTTTTGGCATCAGTGTCCTTTTGGCATCAATGTCCTTTTGGCATCAGTGTCCTTTTAGCATCAGTGTCCTTTTGGCACTTATCATTGTCCTTTTGGCATTAGTGTCCTTTTAGCATCAGTGTCCTTTTGGCACTTATCATTGTCCTTTTGGCATTAGTGTCCTTTTAGCATCAGTGTCCTTTTGGCACTTATCATTGTCCTTTTGGCATTAGTGTCCTTTTGGCATCAGTGTCCTTTTGGCACTTATAGGTTACAAACATAACCCCAGTTATCATTGGCCTTTTGGCATTAGTGTCCTTTTGGCATCAGTGTCCTTTTGGCATCAATGTCCTTTTGGCATCAGTGTCCTTTTAGCATCAGTGTCCTTTTGGCACTTATCATTGTCCTTTTGGCATTAGTGTCCTTTTAGCATCAGTGTCCTTTTGGCACTTATCATTGTCCTTTTGGCATTAGTGTCCTTTTGGCATCAGTGTCCTTTTGGCATCAATGTCCTTTTGGCATCAGTGTCCTTTTAGCATCAGTGTCCTTTTGGCACTTATCATTATCCTTTTGGCATTAGTGTCCTTTTAGCATCAGTGTCCTTTTGGCATCAATGTCCTTTTGGCATCAGTGTCCTTTTAGCATCAGTGTCCTTTTGGCACTTATCATTGTCCTTTTGGCATTAGTGTCCTTTTAGCATCAGTGTCCTTTTGGCACTTATCATTGTCCTTTTGGCATTAGTGTCCTTTTAGCATCAGTGTCCTTTTGGCACTTATCATTGTCCTTTTGGCATTAGTGTCCTTTTAGCATCAGTGTCCTTTTGGCACTTATCATTGTCCTTTTGGCATTAGTGTCCTTTTAGCATCAGTGTCCTTTTGGCACTTATCATTGTCCTTTTGGCATTAGTGTCCTTTTAGCATCAGTGTCCTTTTGGCACTTATCATTGTCCTTTTGGCATTAGTGTCCTTTTAGCATCAGTGTCCTTTTGGCACTTATCATTGTCCTTTTGGCATTAGTGTCCTTTTGGCATCAGTGTCCTTTTGGCACTTATAGGTTACAAACATAACCCCAGTTATCATTGGCCTTTTGGCATCAGTGTCCTTTTGGCATCAATGTCCTTTTGGCATCAGTGTCCTTTTAGCATCAGTGTCCTTTTGGCACTTATCATTGTCCTTTTGGCATTAGTGTCCTTTTAGCATCAGTGTCCTTTTGGCACTTATCATTGTCCTTTTGGCATTAGTGTCCTTTTAGCATCAGTGTCCTTTTGGCACTTATCATTGTCCTTTTGGCATTAGTGTCCTTTTAGCATCAGTGTCCTTTTGGCACTTATCATTGTCCTTTTGGCATTAGTGTCCTTTTGGCATCAGTGTCCTTTTGGCACTTATCATTGTCCTTTTGGCATTAGTGTCCTTTTGGCATCAGTGTCCTTTTGGCATCATTGTCCTTTTGGCATTAGTGTCCTTTTAGCATCAGTGTCCTTTTGGCACTTATCATTGTCCTTTTGGCATTAGTGTCCTTTTAGCATCAGTGTCCTTTTGGCACTTATCATTGTCCTTTTGGCATTAGTGTCCTTTTAGCATCAGTGTCCTTTTGGCACTTATCATTGTCCTTTTGGCATTAGTGTCCTTTTAGCATCAGTGTCCTTTTGGCACTTATCATTGTCCTTTTGGCATTAGTGTCCTTTTAGCATCAGTGTCCTTTTGGCACTTATCATTGTCCTTTTGGCATTAGTGTCCTTTTAGCATCAGTGTCCTTTTGGCACTTATCATTGTCCTTTTGGCATTAGTGTCCTTTTAGCATCAGTGTCCTTTTGGCACTTATCATTGTCCTTTTGGCATTAGTGTCCTTTTAGCATCAGTGTCCTTTTGGCACTTATCATTGTCCTTTTGGCATTAGTGTCCTTTTAGCATCAGTGTCCTTTTGGCACTTATCATTGTCCTTTTGGCATTAGTGTCCTTTTGGCATCAGTGTCCTTTTGGCACTTATCATTGTCCTTTTGGCATTAGTGTCCTTTTGGCATCAGTGTCCTTTTGGCATCAATGTCCTTTTGGCATCAGTGTCCTTTTAGCATCAGTGTCCTTTTGGCACTTATCATTGTCCTTTTGGCATTAGTGTCCTTTTAGCATCAGTGTCCTTTTGGCACTTATCATTGTCCTTTTGGCATTAGTGTCCTTTTGGCATCAGTGTCCTTTTGGCATCAATGTCCTTTTGGCATCAGTGTCCTTTTAGCATCAGTGTCCTTTTGGCACTTATCATTGTCCTTTTGGCATCAGTGTCCTTTTAGCATCAGTGTCCTTTTGGCACTTATCATTGTCCTTTTGGCATCAGTGTCCTTTTAGCATCAGTGTCCTTTTGGCACTTATCATTGTCCTTTTGGCATTAGTGTCCTTTTAGCATCAGTGTCCTTTGGCACTTATCATTGTCCTTTTGGCATTAGTGTCCTTTTAGCATCAGTGTCCTTTTGGCACTTATCATTGTCCTTTTGGCATTAGTGTCCTTTTAGCATCAGTGTCCTTTTGGCACTTATCATTGTCCTTTTGGCATTAGTGTCCTTTTAGCATCAGTGTCCTTTTGGCACTTATCATTGTCCTTTTGGCATTAGTGTCCTTTTAGCATCAGTGTCCTTTTGGCACTTATCATTGTCCTTTTGGCATTAGTGTCCTTTTAGCATCAGTGTCCTTTTGGCACTTATCATTGTCCTTTTGGCATTAGTGTCCTTTTAGCATCAGTGTCCTTTTGGCACTTATCATTGTCCTTTTGGCATTAGTGTCCTTTTGGCATCAGTGTCCTTTTGGCACTTATAGGTTACAAACATAACCCCAGTTATCATTGGCCTTTTGGCATCAGTGTCCTTTTGGCATCAATGTCCTTTTGGCATCAGTGTCCTTTTAGCATCAGTGTCCTTTTGGCACTTATCATTGTCCTTTTGGCATTAGTGTCCTTTTAGCATCAGTGTCCTTTTGGCACTTATCATTGTCCTTTTGGCATTAGTGTCCTTTTGGCATCAGTGTCCTTTTGGCATCAATGTCCTTTTGGCATCAGTGTCCTTTTAGCATCAGTGTCCTTTTGGCACTTATCATTGTCCTTTTGGCATTAGTGTCCTTTTAGCATCAGTGTCCTTTTGGCACTTATCATTGTCCTTTTGGCATTAGTGTCCTTTTAGCATCAGTGTCCTTTTGGCACTTATCATTGTCCTTTTGGCATTAGTGTCCTTTTAGCATCAGTGTCCTTTTGGCATCAATGTCCTTTTGGCATCAGTGTCCTTTTAGCACCAGTGTCCTTTTGGCACTTATCATTGTCCTTTTGGCATTAGTGTCCTTTTAGCATCAGTGTCCTTTTGGCACTTATCATTGTCCTTTTGGCATTAGTGTCCTTTTAGCATCAGTGTCCTTTTGGCACTTATCATTGTCCTTTTGGCATTAGTGTCCTTTTAGCATCAGTGTCCTTTTGGCACTTATCATTGTCCTTTTGGCATTAGTGTCCTTTTAGCATCAGTGTCCTTTTGGCACTTATCATTGTCCTTTTGGCATTAGTGTCCTTTTAGCATCAGTGTCCTTTTGGCACTTATCATTGTCCTTTTGGCATTAGTGTCCTTTTAGCATCAGTGTCCTTTTGGCACTTATCATTGTCCTTTTGGCATTAGTGTCCTTTTAGCATCAGTGTCCTTTTGGCACTTATCATTGTCCTTTTGGCATTAGTGTCCTTTTGGCATCAGTGTCCTTTTGGCACTTATCATTGTCCTTTTGGCATTAGTGTCCTTTTGGCATCAGGTGTCCTTTTGGCATCAATGTCCTTTTGGCATCAGTGTCCTTTTAGCATCAGTGTCCTTTTGGCACTTATCATTGTCCTTTTGGCATTAGTGTCCTTTTAGCATCAGTGTCCTTTTGGCACTTATCATTGTCCTTTTGGCATTAGTGTCCTTTTAGCATCAGTGTCCTTTTGGCACTTATCATTGTCCTTTTGGCATTAGTGTCCTTTTGGCATCAGTGTCCTTTTGGCACTTATAGGTTACAAACATAACCCCAGTTATCATTGGCCTTTTGGCATTAGTGTCCTTTTAGCATCAGTGTCCTTTTGGCACTTATCATTGTCCTTTTGGCATTAGTGTCCTTTTAGCATCAGTGTCCTTTTGGCACTTATCATTGTCCTTTTGGCATTAGTGTCCTTTTAGCATCAGTGTCCTTTTGGCACTTATCATTGTCCTTTTGGCATTAGTGTCCTTTTAGCATCAGTGTCCTTTTGGCACTTATCATTGTCCTTTTGGCATTAGTGTCCTTTTAGCATCAGTGTCCTTTTGGCACTTATCATTGTCCTTTTGGCATTAGTGTCCTTTTGGCATCAGTGTCCTTTTGGCACTTATAGGTTACAAACATAACCCCAGTTATCATTGGCCTTTTGGCATCAGTGTCCTTTTGGCATCAATGTCCTTTTGGCATCAGTGTCCTTTTAGCATCAGTGTCCTTTTGGCACTTATCATTGTCCTTTTGGCATTAGTGTCCTTTTAGCATCAGTGTCCTTTTGGCAC
>NW_027660920.1:0-7500 GCF_963280865.1 Gymnoscopelus braueri
GAGAGAGAGAGAGAGAGAGAGAGAGAGGAGAGAGAGAGAGAGAGAGAGAGAGAGAGAGAGAGAGGCTATGATTGGTTCAGTTGTGTCTGGCTGCACAGCTGTGGCTGCAACTCAAATCAGCTCCAATCAAATCAAGGAGCACAGAGAAAGGCTCAATCAGACCACAGTAATGATCAGGAACACAACCATAACATTACATCTTCTCACTGTCCCACAGAAACCTTGCATCTCCACACTGTAGATCATCTTTTAGTGACAACATGAAGGGAAAAAAAGTTATTTAAAATGTATTTAAAATATATTATATTTATTTAACATGTTTTCTTTATAATGACAAATGACAAAATAGGGACGTACGGTTGAAAATGTTTATGTGTGTCTGTGGGCTTTGTAAAAATTGAAACAATTAAATGTATTAACAAGAGCTATAATACATATAGGTAATAACTACATTGAATCCATTGAAACGCAGATCATTTTTTATAATTTCTTGAACGCTTTTAGGACATTTACGGCAGTATTTTATTTTTTATTTTTAGCAAGAATCATTGAGAAGACTTACAGCATGCAAAACGGCAGGAAAAAAAATGCACAGCATGCAAGAAATGCAGAAATACAAAAAAAAATGAATGATAACAACAACTGCTACAGTAGACTATTTCCTACAGCAAAGTCACAAACACTCCACTCCACACAACCCGAGACCTGCCTCAATTATACACGTTGTTTGTGTTTCTGTTTGCATTTATTGTTTTTATTCCCAGATCTATTATCACTTCATCATGTCCCTGGTGTGTAGCCAAGCCTCACGACTATCTGTGCACGTTTGAAATTAGCCGTACATTATCCAGCCAGCCACAGTCAGCAATTAATGGCTACTTTGCGGGCCATAATTTCATCCTAGCTCTCTGGGGAACATCCAGAGGTCAAAGCAAAACATTCATTTATAGTCCTTTGTCTTTCTGCACAGTAAAAATCCAGAGTGTTAATTAGCAGCAATAACAGTGTGGCTGGTACTGTATGCTCTCATGGTCCTATATGATCCCCAGTTCAATAGTCAGTTAACACACATTAACCCTCCTATTGTGGTACAGCCACTCTGTTTACATTATGTAGCTAGCCCGCGCTAACATTCGCCACGGCTAGACTAATGCGCGCGTAAATGGTGCATTTATGTAGTGCCTTTCTCCAGCACGCTTCAGAATGTGCATTACATTCACCCATTCACACACACATTCACACACACATTCACACACCGACGACAGAGGAAACCATGCAAGGTACCAACCTGCATATCAGGAGCAAGGTTATGGGTTCAGTGTCTTGCTCAAGGACACTTCGACAGTAACCCAGGGGGAGCCGAGCCGGGGATCGAATCGGGAACCTTCCGATACCTCCTGAGCCACTGCTGCCCCATTTGACTATAATGCAGTTTTGGAACAGGTGCTAACCTATTCTGTCCACCACGTCCTGCCAACTTGGACAGCGCGCGTTGACATGTGAGAGACCATCTGCTTAGCGACTCGCTCGGGCGTGCCTCACGAACCTTAAAGGCCTTCGCTTTCGGCACGCCTAGCCTCACTTGTCAAGTGATGTAAAAATCACAGCGGTGAGCTCCATCCCCAAGCCTTAAACCAAACCTCCGAATGCAGCGATCCGATATTCAATCATTTATTGCCAAAACCAACTTACAGTTAAGTTGGAATATGTTTCAGTGTGCTAAGGGATAACAAGAGCCAGAAGAATGCGGAAGTAACGCTTGCCATCGCGGGCAGCTGATAGTTCCAAGTCAACCACTACTGGATAGTTCCAAACTATTGAATCCTCATAATGGGTGTTGATGGGGCACGCATTATACATGAGTCACGTAATGGTGTGTCATGGCGAGATCAAAGAGCGCCGTAATTCTCTCTTTCATCGTGTCTGGCTGAAACAACTTGTTTCCATTAGCATCGCTACAACATGGTAACAAGCTTCCAGTGGACATCCCATCCTCACTAACTGTAGTGTCGGTTAATAAAGGCTTCTCAGATAGCATTGTTAATTCCATTTAGTCATATTTTTGTCAACTGAAATAGTTTTTGTCTAGTTTTAGTTGATTAAATATTATAAGATTTTAGTCAATTAAATCTACAGTCTAAAAATAGCTGATCTACAAGCTCATAAGGCGTCTGCGATGATTAAATTAGTTGTCTTAGTTCTACTGGATCTCTTCTCCATTAGTCCTTCCCTAACATTTTAGAGCAGTTTGTATTTGGCGACAAAATTGTCAGTATATTTATTATTTAGTCATAGTTCTGGTCAATAGTTTTTATTCAGTTTTCGTCAGTGAAAAAAAGGTAGGCGACGAACATTTTTCATCATAGTTTTTAATCAACGAAATTAACACAGATGGTCAGATAGTCACCAATTCCACCCTGGGAATTGGCCACATCTCCTTTTTAACCCATTAAGACCGGGAAAGAATCGGTGTCTTTTTTAGATTTCTTTGGGCTATTAAAAAAATAGCAGATATACAAGCTCATAGAGCTTGTATATCTCTCGGTATATCACGGTATATCACGGTATATCTCGGTATATATCTCGGTATATCACTCGGTAGCGTGGCAGCGAGTGCCGCGCTATGAGCTTGTAGGTCTGCAATTTTCTTTTTAAATCATGAAAATGTGTGCAAATCTTTAGTTTGAATATATATATATACTTTTCTAACGCGAAAGTTTTTAACTCAAATCTTTGCGTCTAGGGATTTAACAAATGTCTTCTAAATCCTAAATTTTTTTTTTTCCTAAAGTTTATTTATTTATTTTTTTACTTATGTTGCTATATTATCAATGGTTTTCAAACTTTTTTCATGTCAAGGACCCCCAAAATAATATGTATTTGTCCGTGGACCCCCTCCCATCTAAAAATATTTTGTTCCAGGGACCCCCAGAAGCAAAGATTGGAGTTGAAAATGTATATAAAAGATTTGCACAAATTTTCACGATTTTTCAAAAAAATAGCAGATCTACAAGCTCGTAGTGCGGCACTCGGTGCCGCACTACGAGCTTGTAGATCTGCTATTTTTGAATAGCCAAAGAAATCTTAAAATGACACACATGCGTTCCCTTCCCGGCCTTAAAGGGTTAATCAGGCCCTGACGTATCAGGTATCATCACCCAGCGCGTGACGGTTTCTCCCATGGGATTCTGCTGAATAAGAAAAAGAAGAAAGTGCAGAGCAGCATTTCTTTTGGGGCGTTAGAAAATCTTTAGGCAGGATGTATATAAGAGGAACTGATGTGCAGCACTTGGCCCGCAGCCTTCTCGAGCCTATAGGAGCGCATGCAGCACAACCAGTGCCAATATCTCACAGCACAGCCCTGCCTCATGTGTTACTACTTAACCACTTAATGCCCTATTTCAGACTTCATCGTATGATGATGGTGTCACATGCCGAAAATAGCAGATCTAGAAAGCTCACAATGCGTTGCTTCGCAACGTATTGTGAGCTTTGTAGATCTGCTATTTGCGTTGTTTTAAAGCGGTCCTTTTCCTCTCTCGGATGCTCTCTCATTCGCCCCTTGCACACTTTGGTTTGTTTGTTTGTCTTTGGTTTGCATCCATCATCCACATCAACACCATACTTACCTACACTACTGATTCTACAGACTAACACACTCCATAACCATTGTGTAAATTTAAGTCTTTAAGTCTTTATTTACATTTGTTTTAAGTTAAGTTATTCGCGGCCTTCTCTTTTTGTCTGAACATTGAGCCAGGTTCATGACAAAATGGTCTGCTTTTGATTGAAATTTTTGAAAAATGAAAAAAAAGATTTAGAAAATGACATTTTTTTTAAATATTGAAAATGTCTTTTGAATTTTCTTTGCGCACATGTACCATTTACATTGTGTGACCCTTCTTCATGGCGATTCAGATTTTTCCCGAATTCCACTTTAGCTTACAGCTTACCAAAAATGCAAAAACCACAGCATTAGCCAAGGCATTGAGAACACAATAGCCCAGGCTCACTTACAGCGGGGCTATATCGCTGCTCCGCAGTGTGTGACTCAAGCCAGCGTGGCTCAATTTAACCCATTAAGGACCGGGAACGCATCTGTGTAACCACTTTATCCAATTTCATACTTTGGCTATTCAAAAATAGCAGATCTACAAGATCAACATTTGTGCAAATATTTTAATATATATATATTTTTAAAGGGAACATTTGTAACTCAAATCTTTGCTCCTGGGGGGTCCCTGGAACAAAATATTTTGAGACGGGGGTCGGTGGCCAAATACATTTCATTTTGGGTGGTCCTTGACATGAAAGAGTTTGAGAACCACTGATACAGCAACATAAGTTTTTCAGAAAACTGTTAGGATTTAGAAGACATTTGTAGAATCCCCCAGAAGCAAAGATTGGAGTTACAAATGTTTGCTTTAAAAACACATATATATTCAAAGATTTGCACACATTTTCACGATTTTGCCACGCTTTTTTCACATCACTCGGTGCCGCGCTATGAGCTTGTAGATCTGCTATTTTTGAATAGCCAAATAAATCTAAAAATGACACAGATGCGTTGCCGGATTGAATTGGTTAAAACCAGAAGCGATGCTAAGAGCCCAGCCGCTGGCTGTGCCGGCTACTGTTTCACATCCATTTAATCCACTTAGGGTCCGGAGACCCCGGGGAGACGGGCGCAGAGCGGGGGAGGGGAGGGGGAGGGGTCGAAAACACTGATGCTCTGTGGGAAACGGAGTCTAACTAATGAGAGAGTGTGGTTTGATTGACGGACGGCCTAACCTGGTAACCTGAATGATGCTGATCTCATGTGATGTCCATGATAAATGGACCTGAGGTTGAAGCTGTGTGAAGGTACGCTAATGAACTGACGGTATTTATACTTATCGTTGCTGTCGGGCAGAAACCTCTTATCTCCATATTCTATTGTTTTTTAGTTTTTTTTCGTAAATTAACGCCCTACTTGATCATACTACAGCGTCACACAAAAGCATCAAAAGTAGCAGATCTACAAGCTTGAAACGAGGCGCGAATCGACGCTTTTTGAGCTTGTAGATCTGCTGCTTTTGATGTTTTTGAATTTGAATCCTGAAAAGTAACAGTTTGACATAATATGTCCAAAACTTCATATTATGAGGTTTCCACCCTGTCTGTCTGTCTGTCTGTCTGTCTGTCTGTCTGTCTGTCTGTCATTTGATATGCCCAAATATGGAGATGACTGATGTCATAGTGCTGACGTCATAGTATTGACATCATAGATAACCGGCCTCCTAGTGTTCTGATAACAGTACTGCCTGCGAATGACGGCCGCCACCTGCAAGTAACCCCTACTGCACAAGTAAAAGGAAATGATACATGGAATTTATATTATTATTGTCTCCGCCGTAGGTGGAGAGTATGTTTTCGCTTCGTCCCGCCGTGTGTGAGCATGTCCCCTAGCCAAGCTAACATTGGTCAAGCTCCACGTGACACGTGTCAATATGTTGACACCAATGCCTTTGATTGGCTAGAGGGACGCATGACGAAATAAAATCCTATAAATAGGTGTGTCACTTCAAAAAGCCGTTTACGGCATTTGAAGTGAGGTAAGACAGGATCAATCAGTCTTGATTGGAACAGTACCTTCCAGTCCAAATCACCCGTCCGTGCGTGTGTGTGTCCCTCTGAGAACACCTAACATTGGTCAAGCAAAGGCGCAGAAGGCCAAAGCTAAGAAAGCATACTCATCTACAACAGTAACACAGAAGAGGACTATAGAGTTGAATTGATCCCACAACAAGGCCGAAGTCTTAATACTGTAACAATTGGCCACCTTGATCAAATACATTATGTAGCACTAGAGAAAACTGACATAGATCAAACACACCAATCAACTGCTGAAACTGTTCAAGACAATGAAGATGAAGAAGACAGACAAGCATTTGAACAAACCAGTCAATTACGACGACTCCCATATGACACATTGCTTCAAGAAGAACATTTTTTAGATGCAGACTACATATTCAGTCGCCCCTGCAGAACACCAAAAAACACGCGCATTCTACCAAGACGACCCGTTCTACCAAGACGACCCGTGCTATTAAAATAGCACAGGTCTGCTGGCGGAGACTTGTGCTCCGAGGAGCACATTTTCTAGTTACCTTATACATTATGTCTGGGCATGTAGCAACAGGCAAACATTCGACAAAAATAGCTGATCTACAAGCTCACCGCTAGGCAGGATCTGGGCTATTTTCAGTGAAAAGAAAGGAGGGGACCAAGTATAGACCCTGGGGGACCCCGGTCAATTAAGTATATAGGGCAGGGGTCTTAAACAGGGGGTCCTCAGAGTTACTACACACTGTTTGTGTGATTGGATTATTTTTTATATTTTTACATGAACATTTTGAAGCCTAGCATCCCTATACTGAGGGTAACATTAGCCGAAAATAGCAGATCTACAAGTAGTTGTAGATCTGCTATTTTCTGCAAAGAGGTTTGGTGTAGATGGGAAAAAAAGAGCAGACCAAGTACAGAGCCAAAGGTCAAGTTTACTAAGTATTGAGGGTTTAAGAGGTTAAATGTCTGAAAATTCATTAATGGATTAATGCACAATTGTATACATTATGTAGTTGGGGGGTCCCTGCTGCATCTCTCTCTCTCTCTCTCTCTCTCTCTCAGCTAGGGGGTCCTTGACCTGACAAACATTGAAGACCCCTGATATAGGGTTTAAGTGGATAACTAGGGTAGTGATGTCATGTATAATACCAGACAAAAACATCTACTCTGAGCCAAAGAAATACATTCCATCATCAGATCAAGTTCTGTGAATTTGGAGATAAAAAATATCCATATTTTCTCCAGCTGACATTAAGTGAATGTTTTTTTTTTGGTGGAACAAAGTCACATCTGGACTCATGTAGATTCAAAGTGTGACCTCATTGTGCGGCTCTGTTCCAGATCAAATCCATACAGATGTAGAACTCTGTCACAAGGGGTTTTTAAAAAGCCATATGGGGAAGAAAAAACATACGTCTGGGAATGAATCCAGGGCCACGATTGACCTCTATTCCAGTTCCTTTTAACCCATTCAATCCGGGAAAGCATCGGTGTCATTTTTTGATTTATTTGACTAAACGGTCATTTTTTGGCAAATCTTTGAATAGCGAACATTCAAAAATGTTCGCTATATAAAATATATATTCAAAGATTTGCAAAAAAAATCTCAAATCTTTGCTTCTGGGGATTCTACAAATGTCTTCTAAATCCTAACAGTTTTCTGAAAAACCTACGTTGTACTGTATGTCAGTGGTGCTCAACCTTTTTCATGTCAAGGACCCCCAAAATGATATGTATTTGGCCACGGACCCCCCATCTCAAAATATGTTGTTCCAGGGACCCCCCAGAAGCAAAGATTTGAGTTACAAATGTTCGCTTTAAATATGTTCAAAGATTTGCACAAAGATTTTTCAAAAATAGCAGATCTACAAGCTCATAGCGCGGCACTCGGTG